>NW_027458036.1:0-177763 GCF_050624435.1 Tenrec ecaudatus
GAGGACGATCCTTTGCCCAATCCAGGGGATGCAGGACACGGGTGCTTATCTAAAGAGCATCACCCCTTGTTTGCTCAAACTTTACAGCTGCAGTGCTCTGTCACGTAGGCTTGGGTAGAAGAATGCCCAGAGCTCAGGCTAAGAAATTCCAAGTAATGGCCAGGCCTCATGGCTCCGGACAAGGGGAGTGACCCAGGAGACTGCTGGGTTGCATGATTGGGTGTTGCGGAGGTTGGGCAGAGGTTCCTGCAGCAGCTGGGAACGTTGAGGGGTGCTGTCTGAGTTACATGAGGACCCCAGGCACACAGGCAGGAATGTCCCTCTAGGAAATCGAGCAGAACATCCACTGGTGCAGATCAGGAGGGCTGTCCCCAGACTAGGGCGACCTACACAGTGTGGAACTCACCTAGCTGCGCGTGGTACAGGCATAAATGCCCTACAAGCAGGGGAGTGGTCTGGAGGTTAGCAGTAGTGTGTGGGAGACGAGGAGAGAGACTAAGAGGAGCAAGAAAACAACATTCAAAAGCTAGCCTGATGAGCCTGTGGGAGTTGGGGGCGGGTGGATATAGTGAAGGGATGGAAGGAAACGCGCAATGTATCTCAGTCCCGATCCAGGGAGTGGAGCTGCAAGGGTTTACTCCCTGCTCCCAGGTAGTATCAGCAAGCTGTGGCTGTGTGGATTAAAGGCCCCAGTGCAGCCCTCCAGGACCCCAAGGGTCGGTGGGAGGGACAGAGAGGAGATGGAAACAAGAGCAACAATGTAGCTGAAACACATCCCTGCCTGTGGAGCTGTAAGATTCCAGTCCCTGCCCTGAAGCAGGTGGTGGCAAACTGTGGCTGTGCTGAGGCCAAGCGACTCCACAGGCTAAACATGGTCCTGGTACCAGCAGAGACCAGGCGGGTCCAAGGTCAAGCCCCAGCCGGCCTCCACTGAGGATAGACAAAAGCCCCCAGGCCCTCAAAACCCAGTGCGTCTCTCCTTCCTTAATCGTGATGCTGTTCCACATGGGTTGCAGCAGTGTTGATATCCCTCTAAGCAACGCTCCTGGGTTGAATTCTAGAGAGATCCTCTGTTTTATGTTATTCCGTCTGCATCTTTCCTGAAGTCAGGTTACCTGCTCATATACAACACACGGGTTTCCTTGCCACAGACACAAAAATGTGCTAATGCAGACACACACACACACACACACACACACACAGTACATTGTCAAACACACAAGACCGGCCCATGGACTCCTACAGGTTATCTGCTCACAGACACAAGGACCTGCTTATACACACATGCAAGTTACCTTCTCAAAGACACACAATACCTCCTCATATAAACACACAGGCTCTTACTCACAAGCACACAGGACCTGGGCATATACACGAAGGTGACCTGCTGAAAAAGCCTACAGATGACCATCTCCTAGACACACACCAAGGTTACCTGCACACAGGCACGCAGTTCCTGCTGATAGAGACACACTTGTTGCCTGCTCGCAGATACACAGGAACGGCTCAGACACACGCCCAGGTGACCAGCTCGCAGACACACAAGACCTACTCATGTTCACATTGGCTGCCTGCTCACAGACACGCAGTACCTGCTCATATAGCCACACAGGGTACCTTCTCACAGAAACAAGACCTTTCTCATACATATACACAGGTTACCTGCACACAGACAAAAGTGCCTGCTCACACACACGCACAGCTTACCTGCTCACAGACACACAGGAACTGTTCATCTACACTCCTTGAGGACCTGATCACAGATATACAAGACATGCTCCTATACACACGCAGCTTACCTGCTCACAAACACTATTACCTCTTCTTGTACACACACACACACACACACAGGTTTCCTGCTCATAGACACAGAAGCCTGCTTCTGTACGCACACAGGTGATCTTCTCACAGACACAAGAACCTCCTCATCTACACCCACAGGTGATGTGCTCACAGTGACAAGAACCTGCTCACATATACACACAGCTTTCCTACTCACAGACAGAAAGGTGCTGCTCATAAACACAAACACAGGTTACCTGCTCACAGACACTAGTACGTCCTCCCTTAGACACACAGGTTTCCTGCTCATAGACAACATAACCTGATCACACACACAGATTACCTGTTCACAGACACAAGAACCATAGACATATATACCCACAAGATACCTTCCACAGATAAAGGGACGTGCGAATATACCCACACAGTACCCTGCTGACAGACACAGGAACCGACGCATGTACGCATTCAGGTTATCTGCTCACAGACCCAACAAATGGCTAAAAAACACAAGCATGTTGATATGCTCACAGACACACAGGACCTTGTCGTAAACACACACGTTACCTGCTCACAGGCACACCGGACCTGCTCCCGTATACACAACGGGTACATGCTCACACAAGAAGGACCTGCTCACACATGCACGCATACACACACACACACACACACACAAACACACACGTTACTTTCTCGCAGGCACGCAGTACCTGCTCATATACACACACTGGTTACCTGCTCATAGACACAAAACCTATACACACGCGTATTACTTGATCCCACACACAGAACCCCCTACTATAAAATCACAGGCTTTCTACTCACAGACACACAAGAACTGCTCATATAAATAAGGTGACCTCCTCATAGAAACACACTGGTGAACAGCTCATGTACACACACAGGTTCCCTGCGCCCAGGCACAAGTTCCTGTGAATGGACACACACCGTTTGTATCTGCCTTCTACAGATACAAAGGAACTGCTCAGATACACGCATCAGTTCCCAGACACACAGGGCCTGCTCATATACAACTTGGTTGCCCGCTCACAGACACTACTACCTCCTCTTATACACACATACGTTTCCAGCTCACAGACACAAGAACCTTCTCATATACACACACAGGTCACCTTACCACATACACCAGAATATATGCTGATTTACACACACAGTAACCTGCGCACAGACAAAATGACCTACTCCTATATACACACAGGTTACCTTGCCATAGACACAAGAACCAGATAATATACAAACACAGTAAGCCTATTCATAACTCTACTGATGTTCTGCTTCAAAGCATCAGACATAATTCTTAAGTTTTCTTCAGCTTCTCTGATGATCTTACTAGATTTTTGTTCACGTGGTTTAAGTCAGCTTGGTTGTCTTCTAAGTCCCTCATGCTGTTCTCTGCTTCCCCCGTTCGATTCTCCAGGTCCCTGAGTCAGCTACTGGTTTTCCTTATCACCTCCCTAAGGTCCTGAATTTCCCTTTGGTTTATCGCTCTTACCTCTTCGATCATTTCATCCTTTTTCTCTATTGTTTCCCTCATATTGTGTATGACTCCAAGGAGCATTCTGAAAATTTCTCTCTATGCCCGCTCAATGTCTGCTTCTTCTATACATGTTATTCTGTTCACGGCATCTTCTCTCATTGCTGTTAGTTTGTCCCATGTATTTTTTATATTTTTGCATTGAGTTCGTTGGGACTGAAGGCGGTTTGCCTTGCATTGTTTTAGAGGAGCCAGGACCCATTTTGCAGTGTGTCGAAGAGCACTGGCTCTCTCTGGGAGACTTGTAGGAATGCTTTTTTGCACTGCCTACAGTTTATTTCACAACGGAAGTAACCTACCACTTGATGCTCCTGTACTTCCATCTCAGGGGATGTCCCGTCCCGCGGGGTCATTCACCGTGGATCCTGGAGGAGAGAGTGGGAATTGGGTGGGTACAAGAGGCACGGAGAATGAGTACAAGACAATATCCTGATCAAGTCCCGTTTTAATGAACAAAGAGTCACAGCTTATAACGGCCAGCCAAGGGGGTGTGGGGGCCTCGGCCGCACATGCAGATTAGGCTATCTTGGCAACAGGCCAATCGGAGTTCAGGGGAGCGTGCCTTGCCCGTGAGTCAGTAAGGGCTTACAGTCTTCAATTAGGTACGCAGAGGAGTGGCATGTACACGCAAATCAAGCATAGGTGAGGACGATCCTTTGCCCAATCCAGGGGATGCAGGACACGGGTGCTTATCTAAAGAGCATCACCCCTTGTTTGCTCAAACTTTACAGCTGCAGTGCTCTGTCACGTAGGCTTGGGTAGAAGAATGCCCAGAGCTCAGGCTAAGAAATTCCAAGTAATGGCCAGGCCTCATGGCTCCGGACAAGGGGAGTGACCCAGGAGACTGCTGGGTTGCATGATTGGGTGTTGCGGAGGTTGGGCAGAGGTTCCTGCAGCAGCTGGGAACGTTGAGGGGTGCTGTCTGAGTTACATGAGGACCCCAGGCACACAGGCAGGAATGTCCCTCTAGGAAATCGAGCAGAACATCCACTGGTGCAGATCAGGAGGGCTGTCCCCAGACTAGGGCCACCTACACAGTGTGGAACTCACCTAGCTGCGCGTGGAACAGGCATAAATGCCCTACAAGCAGGGGAGTGGTCTGGAGGTTAGCAGTAGTGTGTGGGAGACGAGGAGAGAGACTAAGAGGAGCAAGAAAACAACATTCAAAAGCTAGCCTGATGAGCCTGTGGGAGTTGGGGGCGGGTGGATATAGTGAAGGGATGGAAGGAAACGCGCAATGTATCTCAGTCCCGATCCAGGGAGTGGAGCTGCAAGGGTTTAGTCCCTGCTCCCAGGTAGTATCAGCAAGCTGTGGCTGTGTGGATGAAAGGCCCCAGTGCAGCCCTCCAGGACCCCAAGGGTCGGTGGGAGGGACAGAGAGGAGATGGAAACAAGAGCAACAATGTAGCTGAAACGCATCCCTGCCTGTGGAGCTGCAAGATTCCAGTCCCTGCCCTGAAGCAGGTGGTGGCAAACTGTGGCTGTGCTGAGGCCAAGCCACTCCACAGGCTAAACATGGTCCTGGTACCAGCAGAGACCAGGCGGGTCCAAGGTCAAGCCCCAGCCGGCCTCCACTGAGGATAGACAAAAGCCCCCAGGCCCTCAAAACCCAGTGCGTCTCTCCTTCCTTAATCGTGATGCTGTTCCACATGGGTTGCAGCAGTGTTGATATCCCTCTAAGCAACGCTCCTGGGTTGAATTCTAGAGAGATCCTCTGTTTTATGTTATTCCGTCTGCATCTTTCCTGAAGTCAGGTTACCTGCTCATATACAACACACGGGTTTCCTTGCCACAGACACAAAAATGTGCTAATGCAGACACACACACACACACACACAGTACATTGTCAAACACACAAGACCGGCCCATGGACTCCTACAGGTTATCTGCTCACAGACACAAGGACCTGCTTATACACACATGCAAGTTACCTTCTCAAAGACACACAATACCTCCTCATATAAACACACAGGCTCTTACTCACAAGCACACAGGACCTGGGCATATACACGAAGGTGACCTGCTGAAAAAGCCTACAGATGACCATCTCCTAGACACACACCAAGGTTAACTGCACACAGGCACGCAGTTCCTGCTGATAGAGACACACTTGTTGCCTGCTCACAAATACACAGGAACGGCTCAGACACACGCCCAGGTGACCAGCTCGCAGACACACAAGACCTACTCATGTTCACATTGGCTGCCTGCTCACAGACACGCAGTACCTGCTCATATAGCCACGCAGGTTACCTTCTCACAGAAACAAGACCTTTCTCATACATATACACAGGTTACCTGCACACAGACAAAAGTGCCTGCTCACACACATGCACAGCTTACCTGCTCACAGACACACAGGAACTGTTCATCTACACTCATTGAGGACCTGATCACAGATATACAAGACACGCTCCTATACACACGCAGGTTACCTGCTCACAAACACTATTACCTCTTCTTGTACACACACACACACACACACAGGTTTCCTGCTCATAGACACAGAAGCCTGCTTCTATACGCACACAGGTGATCTTCTCACAGACACAAGAACCTCCTCATCTACACCCACAGGTGATGTGCTCACAGTGACAAGAACCTGCTCACCTATACACACAGCTTTCCTACTCACAGACAGAAAGGTGCTGCTCATAAACACAAACACAGGTTACCTGCTCATAGACTAGTAAGTCCTCCCTTACACAGGTTACGTGCTCATAGACAACATAACCTGATCACGCGCACACACAGATTACCTGTTCACAGACACAAGAACCATAGACATATATACCCACAAGATACATTCCACAGACAAAGGGACGTGCGAATATACCCACACAGTACCCTGCTCACACACACAGGAACCGACGCATGTACACATTCAGGTTATCTGCTCACAGACCCAACAAATGGCTTAAAAACACAAGCATGTTGATATGCTCACAGACACACAGGAACTTGTCGTAAACACACACGTTACCTGCTCACAGGCACACAGGACCTGCTCCCGTATACGCAACAGGTACATGCTCACACAAGAAGGACCTGCTCACACACGCACACATACACACACACACACGTTACTTTCTCGCAGGCACGCAGTACCTGCTCATATACACACACTGGTTATCCGCTCATAGACACAAAACCTATACACACGCGTATTACTTGATCTCACACACACAGAACCCCCTACTATAAAATCACAGGCTTTCTACTCACAGACACCCAAGAACTGCTCATATAAATAAGGTGACCTACTCATAGAAACACACTGGTGAACAGCTCATGTACACACACAGGTTCCCTGCGCCCAGGCACAAGTTCCTGCGAATGGACACACACCGTTTGTATCTGCCTTCTACAGATACAAAGGAACTGCTCAGATACACGCATCAGTTCCCAGACACACAGGGCCTGCTCATATACAACTTGGTTGCCTGCTCACAGACACTACTACCTCCTCTTATACACACATACGTTTCCAGCTCACAGACACAAAAACCTTCTCATATACACACACAGGTCACCTTACCACATACACCAGAGTATATGCTGATTTACACACACAGTAACCTGCGCACAGACAAAATGACCTACTCCTACATACACACAGGTTACCTTGCCATAGACACAAGAACCAGATAATATACAAACACAGTAAGCCTATTCATAACTCTACTGATGTTCTGCTTCAAAGCATCAGACATAATTCTTAAGTTTTCTTCAGCTTCTCTGATGATTTTTTAAATCTTTAAAAAAAAATTTTTTTTTAAATTTTAACAATTTATTAGGGCTCATACAGTTCTTTTCACAGTTCATACATATACATACATCAATTGTATAAAGCACACCTGTACAGTCTTTGCCCTAATCATTTTTTTCTCTTTTCTTCTTTTACATTTTATTAGGGAGCCATACAACTCTTACCACAATCCATACATATACATACATCAATTGTATAAAGCATATCCATACATTCCCTGCCCCAATCATTCTCAAGGCATTTGCTCTCCACTTAAGCCCCTTGCATCAGGTCCTCTTTCCCCCCCCCCCCTCCCTATTCCCCCCTCCCTCATATGCCCTTGGTAATTTATACATCGTTATTTTGTCATATCTTGCCCTATCCGGAGTCTCCCTTCCCCCCTTCTCTGCTGTCCCTCTCCCAGGGAAGAGGTCACATGTGGATCCTTGTAATCAGTTCCCCCTTTCCAACCCACTCACCCTCCACTCTCCCAGCATCGTCCCTCACACCCTTGGTCCTGAAGGTATCATCCACCCTGGATTCCCTGTACCTCCAACCCTCATATGTACCAGTGTACAGCCTCTGTCCTCTCCAGCCCTGCAAGGTAGAATTCGGATCATGGTAGTTGGGGGGAGGAAGCATCCAGGATCTGGGGGAAAGCTGTGTTCTTCATCGATACTACCTCACACCCTAATTAACCCATCTCCTCTCCTAAACCCCTCTATGAGGGGATCTTCATTGGCCGACACTTGGGCCTTGGGTCTCCACTCTGCAATTCCCCCTTCATTAATATGACATATATATACATATATACATATATACATATACACATACATACACACACTTATATCTTTTTTTTTGTATGATGCCTTATACCTGGTCCCTTGGGCACCTCGTGGTCGCACTAGCCGGTGTGCTTCTTCCATGTGGGCTTATTTGCTTCTGAGCTAGATGGCCGCTTGTTCACCTTCAAGCCTTTAAGACCCCAGACACTATCTCTTTTGATAGCCGGGCACCAACAGCTTTCTTCACCACATTTGCTTATGCACCCATTTGTCTTCAGCGATCCTATCATGGAGGTGTGCAGTCAATGATATGATTTTTTGTTCTTTGATGCCTGGTAACTGATCCCCTTGGGACCACTCGATCACACAGGCTGGTGTGTTCTTTCATGTGGACTTTGTTGCTTCTGAGCTAGATGGCCGCTTGTTTATCTTCAAGCCTTTAAGACCCCAGTCACTATCTCTTTTGATAGCCGGGCACCATCAGCTTTCTTCACCACATTTACTTGTTCACCCACTTTGGCTCCAGCCGTTGTGTCGGGAGAGTGAGCATCATAGAGTTCCAATTTAATAAAAGAAGGTATTCATGCATTGAGGGAGTGTTTGAGTAGAGGCCCAAGGTCCTTCCGCCACCTTAATACTTGACCTATAAATATAGACACATAGATCTATTTCCCTATCCTCCTATATATATTTGCATGTACATGTCTTTGTCTAGACCTCCATGGATGCCCTTTGACTCCTAGCTCTTTCATCCATCTCCCTTGACTTTCCTCCTGCCCTAGTACCATGCTTCATCGCCACCTGGGCTAGAGTATACCTTTTCTCTAAGCAACCTTACCCTTGATCATTTCCCACCATGCCTGCCACTCCCCCTTCTCTACCATTTGGGGTCCCATGTTTTTCCCTTGTCCCTGGGTTTGTTAACACCACTTCCTTACCCCCCCTACCCCCCCACCCCAAATCCCCCCGGAACTGTCGGTCCCGTTGTTTTTCCTCCAGATAGTTCATCCAGCCTGTCCTATTCAGACAGACCTGTGGAGTCACTAACATGCACGAAAACAAGACAGAGGAAAACAAAGCAACAGTATACAACCAGACAACAAAACAACAAAAACAAACCACTGACAAAGAACAGAACAAAACAGTTCACAAGAGAAAAGCTTGTAGTTAGGTTCAGGGATCGTTTGCTGGCCCTTAGGAGCGTTTTCCAGTCCAGTCTGTTGGGGCACCACGCCCTGGCCCCAAAGTCCACTTTCAGCATTCCCTGGGGACCTTGCCACTCCATTCCCTTGCTGTTCCGCTGCACTCCTCCAGTGATTTGCCTCGGTGTGGTGGGATCAGGTCAGGTGCAATTCCCACACTGTGTCTCCGGTGCTGTCCCCTGTATTGCCCTTAGTCACTGAGGGGCATCATGTCTCATAGTAGGGCCAGCCATGTTGTTCTCTCTGTGGACTGGCTGCTCTACTCAGTAACATCATCATCACGGCCTGGTGGGCCAGGCTGTGCTCCACTCTCTCCTCCTGCCCCTTCATCTGCTCCTGTGTGCTCTGATCAGATATGTCCATCTCCCGGAGCTGCAGAGTCAATGTCGTCCTTTGGAACAAATTCTTTTCGGGGAAGGGCAGGAATCCACTTAATTTATGGTGCTGGGGCCAGCCTCCCAGACCTCTCCACTGGTTCCCTCCTCCACGCCGGGATATTGCATTCACACCTTGCGACACTGGGTTGAAGTCTGGTCCCCCTTTCCCTGTGGAGATATAAACAATACCCTCCCATTGGGTGGATTAATGCCCCCTGACCCCACTACCCTTTTCTTCCTTGTATTCATCCTTTTGTTTTCCTTTCCCCACCTCCTCCACCATTGTCTACCATGTACATCCCTGGTCTTGGTCTGGTCCCTTCCATACTACACAGTCTTCACCCCTAAAATGTTTGTATACAGTAGCTTTTTCCCCTATGCCCCTTTTGCTTTTTTTAAAAAAATTTTTAATTCTTACCTCAGCGGGCTCATGTTGTACTTGTCCTTTTGTGCCTGACTTACTTCGCTTAGCATGATTTCCTCCAGTTCTTCCCATGCCGCTATGTGCCTCGTACGTTCATCACTGCTTTTTAGTGATGCGTAGTATTCCATTGTATGTATATACCACAGTTTTTTAATCCAATCGTCAGTTGATGGAAATCTGGGTTGCTTCCAACTCCTTGCAATTGTGAACTGTGCCGCAATGAACATTGGAGCACAGATGTCTGGTCTTGGTTTGTTTCTTGCCTCTTCTGGGTATATGCCCAGTAGGGGGATTGCTGGGTCATATGGTAACTCTATTTCCATCTGTTTTAGGTATCGCCAGATTGATTTCCATAGTGGCTGTACGTACTTACAGTCCCACCAGCAGTGGATGAGAGTTCCTGTCTCCCCACAGCCCCTCCAACACTTGTTGCTTTCTGATTTTTTGAATTGGGCTACCTTTGAGGGTGTCAGGTGGTACCTCATTGTTGTTTTAATTTGCATTTCTCTTATGGCTAAAGATCGGGAACATTTTCTCATATGTTTGTTGGCCATTCGGATTTCTGCCCCTCTGAAACTTCTGTTCAAGTCCTTTGCCCACCTTTCAAGTGGGCTATTGGTTTTTTTCTTTTTGGAAGCTAGCAGAGTACTGTAGATTTTAGTAATAAGGCCTTTGTCTGATGTGTCATTGCTAAAGATGTTTTCCCAGTCTGTGGATTCTCTTATTACTCTCTTGGTGAATTCTTTAGATGTACCCAAGTGTTTTATCTTCAGTATATCCCATTTGTCGATTTGTGCCTCCTCTGTGTTTGTGTCCTTCCCTATTTCTGATAGCCTGTGTATTGCCTGCGCCAAAGTTCTCAAGTTGGTCCCAATTCCCTCATTGATGGCCCTAATAGTTTGGGGTTTAACTTCAAGGTCTGTGATCCACCTTGAGGTTATTCTTGTGCATGGAGTGAGATAAGGGTCTTGCTTCATTTTTCTGCATGTTGATATCCATTTTTTCCAGCACCACTTGTTAAAGAGGGCATCTGCTTCCCATTTGATATTTTTGGGGCCCTTGTCAAAGATCAGCTGTGTGTATGCTGATGCTTTTATTTCTGGGTTTTCAGTTCTTTTCCATTGGTCTGAGTATCTGTCATTGTACCAATACCATGCAGTTTTGAGAACTGTGGCTGCATAGTATGTGCCAAAGTCAGGTAAAGCAAGCCCTCCCACGGTGTCCTTCTTCTTGAGGAGTTCTCTGCTAATTCTGGGCTTCTTCCCTCTCCATATGAAGTTGGTAATCAGTTTTTCCATTTCTTTGAAGAAAGATGATGGTAATTGTATAGGGATAGCATTAAACTTATATAGTGCCTTTGGCAGAACTGACATCTTAACTATATTAAGTCTCCCAATCCAAGAGCATGGAATATTCTTCCATTTGTTGAGGTCGCTCTTGGTTTCTTGTAATAGTGTTCTATAGTTTTCCCTATATAGATCTTTAGTTTTTTCAGTCAAGTGTATCCCTAGATATTTCAGTTTGTGTTTGGCTATTGTGAAGGGTACCACCTTTTTGATCTCTTCTTCTGTGGTCTTATCTGATGTGTATAACAGTCCGATGGACTTCTGTTTGTTGATCTTGTATCCTGCCACTCTGCCAAACTCCTCTATTGCTTCCAGTACTCCCCTTGTGGAACTTTTGGGATTTTCCATATATAAAATCGTATCATCTGCAAATAACGATAGTTTCACCTCTTCCTTCCCCAGACGAATACCTTTGATGTCACTTCTTTGCCTTATGCTGTTAGCTAAAACCTCCAGCACGATATTAAATAGGAGTGGAGACAAGGGGCATCCTTGTCTGGTTCCCTTTTTCAGTGGGATTGTGTTAGTCTTTTCTCCATTGACTATGACTTTGGCTGTTGGTTTTTCATATATAGCTTGTATTGTCTTGAGGAACTTTCCTTCCATTCCTATCTTCGCTAGTGTCTTAAACAGGAATTGGTGTTGGATGTTGTCGAGTGCTTTTTCTGCGTCTATTGATATTATCATGTGATTCTTATACTTTTTCATGTCAATGTGACGAATAATACTAATGGTCTTTCGTATGTTGAACCATCCCTGCATCCCTGGTATGAATCCCACTTGGTCATGGTTAATTATTTGTTTTATATACTTTTGTATTCTGTTGGCTAGTATTTTGTTAAGGATTTTGCATCAATGTTCATTAGGGATATCGGTCTGTAGTTCTCGATTCTTGTGGGATCCTTGCCCGGTTTGGGTATCAGAGTTATACTAGCTTCATAGAAGGAGTTTGGGAGTTTGCCATCTTTTTCTATGTTCTGGAAAAGTTTGTGTAGGATTGGTATTAGTTCTTCCCTGAATGCTTGATAGAATTCTCCAGTGTATCCATCTGGTCCAGGGGATTTTTTTGTTGGTAATCCCTTGATAACCTTTTCTATTTCTTCTATTGCGATGGGTCTGTTGAGATTCTTGATGTGCACCGAGGATAGTCTAGGGAGGGATTGTTTTTCCAGGAATTTGTCCATGTCTTCCAAATTGTTGTATTCATTGGAGTACAATCCTTCATAGTATTGTGTAACTATGCTTTTGATTTCATTAGGGTCTGTTGTAATGACCCCTCTTTCATCCCTTATTCTTGCTATTGAGATTTGTTCCCTCCTTTCTTTGGTTAGGTTTGCCAATGGTCTATCGATCCTGTTTATCTTTTCAAAGAACCAACTTTTAGCGATATTAATTTTTTCCATAGTTTTTTTATTTTCCCTCTCCTGAATCTCAGCCCTGATTTTTATAATTTCTTTTCTTTTACTATTAGTAGGGTTGTCCTGCTGACTCAGCTCTAGTTTTTGTAAATTTTGTGTCAGCGTATCCGTCATGAGTCTCTCTTCCTTTCTCAGGTGTGCTTGTATTGCTATGAACCTTCCTCTGATGACTGCCTTTGCTGTGTCCCATAAGTTTTGGTACGTCGTGTGCTCATTTTCATTGGTTTCGAGAAATTTCCTGATTTCGTCTCGGATCTGCACCAGTATGCACTCCTTTTGCAGTAGAGAGTTATTCATCCTCCAATTATTTGCTCTTATTTTCTTTGTCTTCCTTTTGTTGATTTCCAGTCTTATGGCACAGTGGTCAGAGAGAGAGGTCTGTATTATTTCAATGTGCTTAAATTTATGTAGATTTGCCCAGACATAATTCTCAAGTTTTCTTCAGCTTCTCTGATGATCTTATTAGATTTTTGTTCATGTGGTTTAGGTCAGCTTGGTTGTCTTCTAAGTCCCTGCTGTTCTCTGATTCCCCCGGTGTATTCTCCAGGTCCCTGAGTCAGCTACTGGTTTTCCTTATCACCTCCCTAAGGTCCTGAATTTCCCTTTGGTTAATCGCTCTTACCTCTTCGATCATTTCATCCTTTTTCTCTATTGTTTCCCTCATATTGTGTATGACTCCAAGGAGCATTCTGAAAATTTCTCTCTATGCCCGCTCAATGTCTGCTTCTTCTATACATGTTATTCTGTTCACGGCATCTTCTCTCATTGCTGTTAGTTTGTCCCATGTATTTTTTATATTTTTGCATTGAGTTCGTTGGGACTGAAGGCAGTTTGCCTTGCATTGTTTTAGAGGAGCCAGGACCCATTTTGCAGTGTGTCAAAGAGCACTGGCTCTCTCTGGGAGACTTGTAGGAATGCTTTTTTGCACTGCCTACAGTTTATTTCACAACGGAAGTAACCTACCACTTGATGCTCCTGTACTTCCATCTCAGGGGATGTCCCGTCCCGCGGGGTCATTCACCGTGGATCCTGGAGGAGAGAGTGGGAATTGGGTGGGTACAAGAGGCACGGAGAATGAGGACAAGACAATATCCTGATCAAGTCCCGTTTTAATGAACAAAGAGTCACAGCTTATAACGGCCAGCCAAGGGGGTGTGGGGGCCTCGGCCGCACATGCAGATTAGGCTATCTTGGCAACAGGCCAATCGGAGTTCAGGGGAGCGTGCCTTGCCCGTGAGTCAGTAAGGGCTTACGGTCTTCAATTAGGTACGCAGAGGAGTGGCATGTACACGCAAATCAAGCATAGGTGAGGACGATCCTTTGCCCAATCCAGGGGATGCAGGACACGGGTGCTTATCTAAAGAGCATCACCCCTTGTTTGCTCAAACTTTACAGCTGCAGTGCTCTGTCACGTAGGCTTGGGTAGAAGAATGCCCAGAGCTCAGGCTAAGAAATTCCAAGTAATGGCCAGGCCTCATGGCTCCGGACAAGGGGAGTGACCCAGGAGACTGCTGGGTTGCATGATTGGGTGTTGCGGAGGTTGGGCAGAGGTTCCTGCAGCAGCTGGGAACGTTGAGGGGTGCTGTCTGAGTTACATGAGGACCCCAGGCACACAGGCAGGAATGTCCCTCTAGGAAATCGAGCAGAACATCCACTGGTGCAGATCAGGAGGGCTGTCCCCAGACTAGGGCGACCTACACAGTGTGGAACTCACCTAGCTGCGCGTGGTACAGGCATAAATGCCCTACAAGCAGGGGAGTGGTCTGGAGGTTAGCAGTAGTGTGTGGGAGACGAGGAGAGAGACTAAGAGGAGCAAGAAAACAACATTCAAAAGCTAGCCTGATGAGCCTGTGGGAGTTGGGGGCGGGTGGATATAGTGAAGGGATGGAAGGAAACGCGCAATGTATCTCAGTCCCGATCCAGGGAGTGGAGCTGCAAGGGTTTACTCCCTGCTCCCAGGTAGAATCAGCAAGCTGTGGCTGTGTGGATTAAAGGCCCCAGTGCAGCCCTCCAGGACCCCAAGGGTCGGTGGGAGGGACAGAGAGGAGATGGAAACAAGAGCAACAATGTAGCTGAAACACATCCCTGCCTGTGGAGCTGTAAGATTCCAGTCCCTGCCCTGAAGCAGGTGGTGGCAAACTGTGGCTGTGCTGAGGCCAAGCGACTCCACAGGCTAAACATGGTCCTGGTACCAGCAGAGACCAGGCGGGTCCAAGGTCAAGCCCCAGCCGGCCTCCACTGAGGATAGACAAAAGCCCCCAGGCCCTCAAAACCCAGTGCGTCTCTCCTTCCTTAATCGTGATGCTGTTCCACATGGGTTGCAGCAGTGTTGATATCCCTCTAAGCAACGCTCCTGGGTTGAATTCTAGAGAGATCCTCTGTTTTATGTTATTCCGTCTGCATCTTTCCTGAAGTCAGGTTACCTGCTCATATACAACACACGGGTTTCCTTGCCACAGACACAAAAATGTGCTAATGCAGACACACACACACACACACACACACACAGTACATTGTCAAACACACAAGACCGGCCCATGGACTCCTACAGGTTATCTGCTCACAGACACAAGGACCTGCTTATACACACATGCAAGTTACCTTCTCAAAGACACACAATACCTCCTCATATAAACACACAGGCTCTTACTCACAAGCACACAGGACCTGGGCATATACACGAAGGTGACCTGCTGAAAAAGCCTACAGATGACCATCTCCTAGACACACACCAAGGTTACCTGCACACAGGCACGCAGTTCCTGCTGATAGAGACACACTTGTTGCCTGCTCGCAGATACACAGGAACGGCTCAGACACACGCCCAGGTGACCAGCTCGCAGACACACAAGACCTACTCATGTTCACATTGGCTGCCTGCTCACAGACACGCAGTACCTGCTCATATAGCCACACAGGGTACCTTCTCACAGAAACAAGACCTTTCTCATACATATACACAGGTTACCTGCACACAGACAAAAGTGCCTGCTCACACACACGCACAGCTTACCTGCTCACAGACACACAGGAACTGTTCATCTACACTCCTTGAGGACCTGATCACAGATATACAAGACATGCTCCTATACACACGCAGCTTACCTGCTCATAGACACAGAAGCCTGCTTCTATACGCACACAGGTGATCTTCTCACAGACACAAGAACCTCCTCATCAACACCCACAGGTGATGTGCTCACAGTGACAAGAACCTGCTCACCTATACACACAGCTTTCCTACTCACAGACAGAAAGGTGCTGCTCATAAACACAAACACAGGTTACCTGCTCACAGACACTAGTACGTCCTCCCTTAGACACACAGGTTTCCTGCTCATAGACAACATAACCTGATCACACACACAGATTACCTGTTCACAGACACAAGAACCATAGACATATATACCCACAAGATACCTTCCACAGATAAAGGGACGTGCGAATATACCCACACAGTACCCTGCTGACAGACACAGGAACCGACGCATGTACGCATTCAGGTTATATGCTCACAGACCCAACAAATGGCTAAAAAACACAAGCATGTTGATATGCTCACAGACACACAGGACCTTGTCGTAAACACACACGTTACCTGCTCACAGGCACACCGGACCTGCTCCCGTATACACAACGGGTACATGCTCACACAAGAAGGACCTGCTCACACATGCACGCACACACACACACACACACACACACACAAACACACACGTTACTTTCTCGCAGGCACGCAGTACCTGCTCATATACACACACTGGTTACCTGCTCATAGACACAAAACCTATACACACGCGTATTACTTGATCCCACACACAGAACCCCCTACTATAAAATCACAGGCTTTCTACTCACAGACACACAAGAACTGCTCATATAAATAAGGTGACCTCCTCATAGAAACACACTGGTGAACAGCTCATGTACACACACAGGTTCCCTGCGCCCAGGCACAAGTTCCTGTGAATGGACACACACCGTTTGTATCTGCCTTCTACAGATACAAAGGAACTGCTCAGATACACGCATCAGTTCCCAGACACACAGGGCCTGCTCATATACAACTTGGTTGCCCGCTCACAGACACTACTACCTCCTCTTATACACACATACGTTTCCAGCTCACAGACACAAGAACCTTCTCATATACACACACAGGTCACCTTACCACATACACCAGAATATATGCTGATTTACACACACAGTAACCTGCGCACAGACAAAAGGACCTACTCCTATATACACACAGGTTACCTTGCCATAGACACAAGAACCAGATAATATACAAACACAGTAAGCCTATTCATAACTCTACTGATGTTCTGCTTCAAAGCATCAGACATAATTCTTAAGTTTTCTTCAGCTTCTCTGATGATCTTACTAGATTTTTGTTCACGTGGTTTAAGTCAGCTTGGTTGTCTTCTAAGTCCCTGATGCTGTTCTCTGATTCCCCCGGTCGATTCTCCAGGTCCCTGAGTCTGCTACTGGTTTTCCTTATCACCTCCCTAAGGTCCTGAATTTCCCTTTGGTTTATCGCTCTTACCTCTTCGATCATTTCATCCTTTTTCTCTATTGTTTCCCTCATATTGTGTATGACTCCAAGGAGCATTCTGAAATTTTCTCTCTATGCCCGCTCAATGTCTGCTTCTTGTATACATGTTATTCTGTTCACGGCATCTTCTCTCATTGCTGTTAGTTTGTCCCATGTATTTTTTATATTTTTGCATTGAGTTCGTTGGGACTGAAGGCGGTTTGCCTTGCATTGTTTTAGAGGAGCCAGGACCCATTTTGCAGTGTGTCGAAGAGCACTGGCTCTCTCTGGGAGACTTGTAGGAATGCTTTTTTGCACTGCCTACAGTTTATTTCACAACGGAAGTAACCTACCACTTGATGCTCCTGTACTTCCATCTCAGGGGATGTCCCGTCCCGCGGGGTCATTCACCGTGGATCCTGGAGGAGAGAGTGGGAATTGGGTGGGTACAAAAGGCACGGAGAATGAGGACAAGACAATATCCTGATCAAGTCCCGTTTTAATGAACAAAGAGTCACAGCTTATCACGGCCAGCCAAGGGGGTGTGGGGGCCTCGGCCGCACATGCAGATTAGGCTATCTTGGCAACAGGCCAATCGGAGTTCAGGGGAGCGTGCCTTGCCCGTGAGTCAGTAAGGGCTTACAGTCTTCAATTAGGTACGCAGAGGAGTGGCATGTACACGCAAATCAAGCATAGGTGAGGACGATCCTTTGCCCAATCCAGGGGATGCAGGACACGGGTGCTTATCTAAAGAGCATCACCCCTTGTTTGCTCAAACTTTACAGCTGCAGTGCTCTGTCACGTAGGCTTGGGTAGAAGAATGCCCAGAGCTCAGGCTAAGAAATTCCAAGTAATGGCCAGGCCTCATGGCTCCGGACAAGGGGAGTGACCCAGGAGACTGCTGGGTTGCATGATTGGGTGTTGCGGAGGTTGGGCAGAGGTTCCTGCAGCAGCTGGGAACGTTGAGGGGTGCTGTCTGAGTTACATGAGGACCCCAGGCACACAGGCAGGAATGTCCCTCTAGGAAATCGAGCAGAACATCCACTGGTGCAGATCAGGAGGGCTGTCCCCAGACTAGGGCCACCTACACAGTGTGGAACTCACCTAGCTGCGCGTGGAACAGGCATAAATGCCCTACAAGCAGGGGAGTGGTCTGGAGGTTAGCAGTAGTGTGTGGGAGACGAGGAGAGAGACTAAGAGGAGCAAGAAAACAACATTCAAAAGCTAGCCTGATGAGCCTGTGGGAGTTGGGGGCGGGTGGATATAGTGAAGGGATGGAAGGAAACGCGCAATGTATCTCAGTCCCGATCCAGGGAGTGGAGCTGCAAGGGTTTACTCCCTGCTCCCAGGTAGTATCAGCAAGCTGTGGCTGTGTGGATTAAAGGCCCCAGTGCAGCCCTCCAGGACCCCAAGGGTCGGTGGGAGGGACAGAGAGGAGATGGAAACAAGAGCAACAATGTAGCGGAAACGCATCCCTGCCTGTGGAGCTGCAAGATTCCAGTCCCTGCCCTGAAGCAGGTGGTGGCAAACTGTGGCTGTGCTGAGGCCAAGCCACTCCACAGGCTAAACATGGTCCTGGTACCAGCAGAGACCAGGCGGGTCCAAGGTCAAGCCCCAGCCGGCCTCCACTGAGGATAGACAAAAGCCCCCAGGCCCTCAAAACCCAGTGCGTCTCTCCTTCCTTAATCGTGATGCTGTTCCACATGGGTTGCAGCAGTGTTGATATCCCTCTAAGCAACGCTCCTGGGTTGAATTCTAGAGAGATCCTCTGTTTTATGTTATTCCGTCTGCATCTTTCCTGAAGTCAGGTTACCTGCTCATATACAACACACGGGTTTCCTTGCCACAGACACAAAAATGTGCTAATGCAGACACACACACACACACAGTACATTGTCAAACACACAAGACCGGCCCATGGACTCCTACAGGTTATCTGCTCACAGACACAAGGACCTGCTTATACACACATGCAAGTTACCTTCTCAAAGACACACAATACCTCCTCATATAAACACACAGGCTCTTACTCACAAGCACACAGGACCTGGGCATATACACGAAGGTGACCTGCTGAAAAAGCCTACAGATGACCATCTCCTAGACACACACCAAGGTTACCTGCACACAGGCACGCAGTTCCTGCTGATAGAGACACACTTGTTGCCTGCTCGCAGATACACAGGAACGGCTCAGACACACGCCCAGGTGACCAGCTCGCAGACACACAAGACCTACTCATGTTCACATTGGCTGCCTGCTCACAGACACGCAGTACCTGCTCATATAGCCACGCAGGTTACCTTCTCACAGAAACAAGACCTTTCTCATACATATACACAGGTTACCTGCACACAGACAAAAGTGCCTGCTCACACACACGCACAGCTTACCTGCTCACAGACACACAGGAACTGTTCATCTACACTCCTTGAGGACCTGATCACAGATATACAAGACATGCTCCTATACACACGCAGGTTACCTGCTCACAAACACTATTACCTCTTCTTGTACACACACACACACACAGGTTTCCTGCTCATAGACACAGAAGCCTGCTTCTGTACGCACACAGGTGATCTTCCCACAGACACAAGAACCTCCTCATCTACACCCACAGGTGATGTGCTCACAGTGACAAGAACCTGCTCACCTATACACACAGCTTTCCTACTCACAGACAGAAAGGTGCTGCTCATAAACACAAACACAGGTTACCTGCTCACAGACACTAGTACGTCCTCCCTTAGACACACAGGTTTCCTGCTCATAGACAACATAACCTGATCACACACACAGATTACCTGTTCACAGACACAAGAACCATAGACATATATACCCACAAGATACCTTCCACAGACAAAGGGACGTGCGAATATACACACACAGTACCCTGCTCACAGACACAGGAACCGACGCATGTACGCATTCAGGTTATCTGCTCACAGACCCAACAAATGGCTAAAAAACACAAGCATGTTGATATGCTCACAGGCACACCGGACCTGCTCCCGTATACACAACGGGTACATGCTCACACAAGAAGGACCTGCTCACACACGCACGCATACACACACACACACACACACACAAACACACACGTTACTTTCTCGCAGGCACGCAGTACCTGCTCATATACACACACTGGTTACCTGCTCATAGACACAAAAACTATACACACGCGTATTATTGATCTCACACACACAGAACCCCCTACTAAAAATCACAGGCTTTCTACTCACAGACACCCAAGAACTGCTCCTGTAAATAAGGTGACCTCCTCATAGAAACACACTGGTGAACAGCTCATGTAAACACACAGGTTCCCTGCGCCCAAGCACAAGTTCCTGCGAATGGACACACACCGTTTGTATCTGCCTTCTACAGATACAAAGGAACTGCTCAGATACACGCATCAGTTCCCAGACACACAGGGCCTGCTCATATACAACTTGGTTGCCTGCTCACAGACACTACTACCTCCTCTTATACACACATACGTTTCCAGCTCACAGACACAAGAACCTTCTCATATACACACACAGGTCACCTTACCACATACACCAGAATATATGCTGATTTACACACACAGTAACCTGCGCACAGACAAAAGGACCTACTCCTATATACACGCAGGTTACCTTGCCATAGACACAAGAACCAGATAATATACAAACACAGTAAGCCTATTCATAACTCTACTGATGTTCTGCTTCAAAGCATCAGACATAATTCTTAAGTTTTCTTCAGCTTCTCTGATGATCTTATTAGATTTTTGTTCATGTGGTTTAGGTCAGCTTGGTTGTCTTCTAAGTCCCTGATGCTGTTCTCTGATTCCCCCAGTCGATTCTCCAAGTCCCTGAGTCTGCTACTGGTTTTCCTTATCACCTCCCTAAGGTCCTGAATTTCCCTTTGGTTTATCGCTCTTACCTCTTCGATCATTTCATCCTTTTTCTCTATTGTTTCCCTCCTATTGTGTATGACTCCAAGGAGCATTCTGAAATTTTCTCTCTATGCCCGCTCAATGTCTGCTTCTTCTATACATGTTATTCTGTTCACGGCATCTTCTCTCATTGCTGTTAGTTTGTCCCATGTATTTTTTATATTTTTGCATTGAGTTCGTTGGGACTGAAGGCGGTTTGCCTTGCATTGTTTTAGAGGAGCCAGGACCCATTTTGCAGTGTGTCGAAGAGCACTGGCTCTCTCTGGGAGACTTGTAGGAATGCTTTTTTGTACTTCCTACAGTTTATTTCACAACAGAAGTAACCTACCTCTTGATGTTCCTGTACTTCCATCTCAGGGGATGTCCTGTCCCGCGAGGTCATTCACCGTGGATCCAGGAGGAGAGAGTGGGAATTGGGTGGGTACAAGAGGCATGGAGAATGAGGACAAGACAATATCCTGATCAAGTCCCGTTTTAATGAACAAAGAGTCACAGCTTATAAATGCCAGCCAAGGGGGTGTGGGGGCATCGGCCGCACATGCAGATTAGGCTATCTTGGCAACAGGCCAATCAGAGTTCAGGGGAGCGTGCCTTGCCCGTGAGTCAGTAAGGGCTTACGGTCTTCAATTAGGTACGCAGAGGAGTGGCATGTACACGCAAATCAAGCATAGGTGATGACGATCCTTTGCCCAATCCAGGGGATGCAGGACACGGGTGCTTATCTAAAGAGCATCACCCCTTGTTTGCTCAAACTTTACAGCTGCAGTGCTCTGTCACGTAGGCTTGGGTAGAAGAATGCCCAGAGCTCAGGCTAAGAAATTCCAAGTAATGGCCAGGCCTCATGGCTCCGGACAAGGGGAGTGACCCAGGAGACTGCTGGGTTGCATGATTGGGTGTTGCGGAGGTTGGGCAGAGGTTCCTGCAGCAGCTGGGAACGTTGAGGGGTGCTGTCTGAGTTACATGAGGACCCCAGGCACACAGGCAGGAATGTCCCTCTAGGAAATCGAGGAGAACATCCACTGGTGCAGATCAGGAGGGCTGTCCCCAGACTAGGGCCACCTATACAGTGTGGAACTCACCTAGCTGCGCGTGGAACAGGCATAAATGCCCTACAAGCAGGGGAGTGGTCTGGAGGTTAGCAGTAGTGTGTGGGAGACGAGGAGAGAGACTAAGAGGAGCAAGAAAACAACATTCAAAAGCTAGCCTGATGAGCCTGTGGGAGTTGGGGGCGGGTGGATATAGTGAAGGGATGGAAGGAAACACGCAATGTATCTCAGTCCCGATCCAGGGAGTGGAGCTGCAAGGGTTTACTCCCTGCTCCCAGGTAGTATCAGCAAGCTGTGGCTGTGTGGATTAAAGGCCCCAGTGCAGCCCTCCAGGACCCCAAGGGTCGGTGGGAGGGACAGAGAGGAGATGGAAACAAGAGCAACAATGTAGCTGAAACGCATCCCTGCCTGTGGAGCTGCAAGATTCCAGTCCCTGTCCTGAAGCAGGTGGTGGCAAACTGTGGCTGTGCTGAGGCCAGCCACTCCACAGGCTAAACATGGTCCTGGTACCAGCAGAGACCAGGCGGGTCCAAGGTCAAGCCCCAGCCGGCCTCCACTGAGGATAGACGAAAGCCCCCAGGCCCTCAAAGCCCAGTGCGTCTCTCCTTCCTTAATCGTGATGCTGTTCCACATGGGTTGTAGCAGTGTTGATATCCCTCTAAGCAACGCTCCTGGGTTGAATTCTAGAGAGATCCTCTGTTTTATGTTATTCCGTCTGCATCTTTCCTGAAGTCAGGTTACCTGCTCATATACAACACACGGGTTTCCTTGCCACAGACACAAAAATGTGCTAATGCAGACACACACACACAGTACATTGTCAAACACACAAGACCGGCCCATGGACTCCTACAGTTTATCTGCTCACAGACACAAGGACCTGCTTATACACACATGCAAGTTACCTTCTCAAAGACACACAATACCTCCTCATATAAACTAAACACACAGGCTCTTACTCACAAGCACACAGGACCTGGGCATATACACGAAGGTGACCTGCTGAAAAAGCCTACAGATGACCATCTCCTAGACACACACCAAGGTTACCTGCACACAGGCACGCAGTTCCTGCTGATAGAGACACACTTGTTGCCTGCTCGCAGATACACAGGAACGGCTCAGACACACGCCCAGGTGACCAGCTCGCAGACACACAAGACCTACTCATGTTCACATTGGCTGCCTGCTCACAGACACGCAGTACCTGCTCATATAGCCACACAGGGTACCTTCTCACAGAAACAAGACCTTTCTCATACATATACACAGCTTACCTGCTCACAGACACACAGGAACTGTTCATCTACACTCATTGAGGACCTGATCACAGATATACAAGACATGCTCCTATACACACGCAGCTTACCTGCTCACAAACACTATTACCTCTTCTTGTACACACACACACACACACAGGTTTCCTGCTCATAGACACAGAAGCCTGCTTCTGTACGCACACAGGTGATCTTCTGACTAACACAAGAACCTCCTCATCTACACCCACAGGTGATGTGCTCACAGTGACAAGAACCTGCTCACCTATACACACAGCTTTCCTACTCACAGACAGAAAGGTGCTGCTCATAAACACAAACACAGGTTACCTGCTCACAGACACTAGTAAGTCCTCCCTTACACAGGTTACGTGCTCATAGACAACATAACCTGATCACGCGCACACACAGATTACCTGTTCACAGACACAAGAACCATAGACATATATACCCACAAGATACATTCCACAGACAAAGGGACGTGCGAATATACCCACACAGTACCCTGCTCACACACACAGGAACCGACGCATGTACACATTCAGGTTATCTGCTCACAGCCCCAACAAATGGCTTAAAAACACAAGCATGTTGATATGCTCACAGACACACAGGAACTTGTCGTAAACACACACGTTAACTGCTCACAGGCACACAGGACCTGCTCCCGTATACGCAACGTGTACATGCTCACACAAGAAGGACCTGCTCACACACGCACACATACACACACACACACACACACACGCACACGTTACTTTCTCGCAGGCACGCAGTACCTGCTCATATATACACACTGGTTATCCGCTCATAGACACAAAACCTATACACACGCGTATTACTTGATCTCACACACACAGAACCCCCTACTATAAAATCACAGGCTTTCTACTCACAGACACACAAGAACTGCTCATATAAATAAGGTGACCTACTCATAGAAACACACTGGTGAACAGCTCATGTACACACACAGGTTCCCTGCGCCCAGGCACAAGTTCCTGCGAATGGACACACACCGTTTGTATCTGCCTTCTACAGATACAAAGGAACTGCTCAGATACACGCATCAGTTCCCAGACACACAGGGCCTGCTCATATACAACTTGGTTGCCTGCTCACAGACACTACTACCTCCTCTTATACACACATACGTTTCCAGCTCACAGACACAAGAACCTTCTCATATACACACACAGGTCACCTTACCACATACACCAGAATATATGCTGATTTACACACACAGTAACCTGCGCACAGACAAAAGGACCTACTCCTACATACACACAGGTTACCTTGCCATAGACACAAGAACCAGATAATATACAAACACAGTAAGCCTATTCATAACTCTACTGATGTTCTGCTTCAAAGCATCAGACATAATTCTTAAGTTTTCTTCAGCTTCTCTGATGATTTTTTTATCTTTTTAAAAAAATTTTTTTTTAATTTTAACAATTTATTGGGGCTCATACAGTTCTTTTCACAGTTCATACATATACATACATCAATTGTATAAAGCACACCTGTACAGTCTTTGCCCTAATCATTTTTTTCTCTTTTCTTCTTTTACATTTTATTAGGGACCCATACAACTCTTACCACAATCCATACATATACATACATCAATTGTATAAAGCATATCCATACATTCCCTGCCCCAATCATTCTCAAGGCATTTGCTCTCCACTTAAGTCCCTTGCATCAGGTCCTCTTTCCCCCCCCCCTCCATATTCCCCCCTCCCTCATATGCCCTTGGTAATTTATACATCGTTATTTTGTCATATCTTGCCCTATCCGGAGTCTCCCTTCCCCCCTTCTCTGCTGTCCCTCTCCCAGGGAAGAGGTCACATGTGGATCCTTGTAATCAGTTCCCCCTTTCCAACCCACTCACCCTCTACTCTCCCAGCATCTTCCCTCACACCCTTGGTCCTGAAGGTATCATCCACCCTGGATTCCCTGTACCTCCAACCCTCATATGTACCAGTGTACAGCCTCTGTCCTCTCCAGCCCTGCAAGGTAGAATTCGGATCATGGTAGTTGGGGGGAGGAAGCATCCAGGATCTGGGGGAAAGCTGTGTTCTTCATCGATACTACCTCACACCCTAATTAACCCATCTCCTCTCCTAAACCCCTCTATGAGGGGATCTTCATTGGCCGACACTTGGGCCTTGGGTCTTCACTCTGCACTTCCCCCTTCATTAATATGACATATATATACATATATACATATACACATACATACACACACTTATATCTTTTATTTTGTATGATGCCTTATACCTGGTCCCTTGGGCACCTCGTGGTCGCACTAGCCGGTGTGCTTCTTCCATGTGGGCTTATTTGCTTCTGAGCTAGATGGCCGCTTGTTCACCTTCAAGCCTTTAAGACCCCAGACACTATCTCTTTTGATAGCCGGGCACCAACAGCTTTCTTCACCACATTTGCTTATGCACCCATTTGTCTTCAGCGATCCTATCATGGAGGTGTGCAGTCAATGATATGATTTTTTGTTCTTTGATGCCTGGTAACTGATCCCCTTGGGACCACTCGATCACACAGGCTGGTGTGTTCTTTCATGTGGACTTTGTTGCTTCTGAGCTAGATGGCCGCTTGTTTATCTTCAAGCCTTTAAGACCCCAGTCACTATCTCTTTTGATAGCCGGGCACCATCAGCTTTCTTCACCACATTTACTTGTTCACCCACTTTGGCTCCAGCCGTTGTGTCGGGAGAGTGAGCATCATAGAGTTCCAATTTAATAAAAGAAGGTATTCATGCATTGAGGGAGTGTTTGAGTAGAGGCCCAAGGTCCTTCCGCCACCTTAATACTTGACCTATAAATATAGACACATAGATCTATTTCCCTATCCTCCTATATATATTTGCAGGTACATGTCTTTGTCTAGACCTCCATGGATGCCCTTTGACTCCTAGCTCTTTCATCCATCTCCCTTGACTTTCCTCCTGCCCTAGTACCATGCTTCATCGCCACCTGGGCTAGAGTATACCTTTTCTCTAAGCAACCTTACCCTTGATCATTTCCCACCATGCCTGCCACTCCCCCTTCTCTACCATTTGGGGTCCCATGTTTTTCCCTTGTCCCTGGGTTTGTTAACACCACTTCCTTACCCCCCCTACCCCCCCACCCCAAGTCCCCCCGGAACTGTCGGTCCCGTTGTTTTTCCTCCAGATAGTTCATCCAGCCTGTCCTATTCAGACAGACCTGTGGAGTCACTAACATGCACGAAAACAAGACAGAGGAAAACAAAGCAACAGTATACAACCAGACAACAAAACAACAAAAACAAACCACTGACAAAGAACAGAACAAAACAGTTCACAAGAGAAAAGCTTGTAGTTAGTTCAGGGATCGTTTGCTGGCCCTTAGGAGCGTTTTCCAGTCCAGTCTGTTGGGGCACCACGCCCTGGCCCCAAAGTCCACTTTCAGCATTCCCTGGGGACCTTGCCACTCCATTCCCTTGCTGTTCCGCTGCACTCCCCCAGTGATTTGCCTCGGTGTGGTGGGATCAGGTCAGGTGCAATTCCCACACTGTGTCTCCGGTGCTGTCCCCTGTATTGCCCTTAGTCACTGAGGGGCATCATGTCTCATAGTAGGGCCAGCCATGTTGTTCTCTCTGTGGACTGGCTGCTCTACTCAGTAACATCATCATCACGGCCTGGTGGGCCAGGCTGTGCTCCACTCTCTCCTCCTGCCCCTTCATCTGCTCCTGTGTGCTCTGATCAGATATGTCCATCTCCCGGAGCTGCAGAGTCAATGTCGTCCTTTGGAACAAATTCTTTTCGGGGAAGGGCAGGAATCCACTTAATTTATGGTGCTGGGGCCAGCCTCCCAGACCTCTCCACTGGTTCCCTCCTCCACGCCGGGATATTGCATTCACACCTTGCGACACTGGGTTGAAGTCTGGTCCCCCTTTCCCTGTGGAGATATAAACAATACCCTCCCATTGGGTGGATTAATGCCCCCTGACCCCACTACCCTTTTCTTCCTTGTATTCATCCTTTTGTTTTCCTTTCCCCACCTCCTCCACCATTGTCTACCATGTACATCCCTGGTCTTGGTCTGGTCCCTTCCATACTACACAGTCTTCACCCCTAAAATGTTTGTATACAGTAGCTTTTTCCCCTATGCCCCTTTTGCTTTTTTAAAAAAAATTTTTAATTCTTACCTCAGCGGGCTCATGTTGTACTTGTCCTTTTGTGCCTGACTTACTTCGCTTAGCATGATTTCCTCCAGTTCTTCCCATGCCGCTATGTGCCTCGTACGTTCATCACTGCTTTTTAGTGATGCGTAGTATTCCATTGTATGTATATACCACAGTTTTTTAATCCAATCGTCAGTTGATGGAAATCTGGGTTGCTTCCAACTCCTTGCAATTGTGAACTGTGCCGCAATGAACATTGGAGCACAGATGTCTGGTCTTGGTTTGTTTCTTGCCTCTTCTGGGTATATGCCCAGTAGGGGGATTGCTGGGTCATATGGTAACTCTATTTCCATCTGTTTTAGGTATCGCCAGATTGATTTCCATAGTGGCTGTACGTACTTACAGTCCCACCAGCAGTGGATGAGAGTTCCTGTCTCCCCACAGCCCCTCCAACACTTGTTGCTTTCTGATTTTTTGAATTGGGCTACCTTTGAGGGTGTCAGGTGGTACCTCATTGTTGTTTTAATTTGCATTTCTCTTATGGCTAAAGATCGGGAACATTTTCTCATATGTTTGTTGGCCATTCGGATTTCTGCCCCTCTGAAACTTCTGTTCAAGTCCTTTGCCCACCTTTCAAGTGGGCTATTGGTTTTTTTCTTTTTGGAAGCTAGCAGAGTACTGTAGATTTTAGTAATAAGGCCTTTGTCTGATGTGTCATTGCTAAAGATGTTTTCCCAGTCTGTGGATTCTCTTATTACTCTCTTGGTGAATTCTTTAGATGTACCCAAGTGTTTTATCTTCAGTATATCCCATTTGTCGATTTGTGCCTCCTCTGTGTTTGTGTCCTTCCCTATTTCTGATAGCCTGTGTATTGCCTGCGCCAAAGTTCTCAAGTTGGTCCCAATTCCCTCATTGATGGCCCTAATAGTTTGGGGTTTAACTTCAAGGTCTGTGATCCACCTTGAGGTTATTCTTGTGCATGGAGTGAGATAAGGGTCTTGCTTCATTTTTCTGCATGTTGATATCCATTTTTTCCAGCACCACTTGTTAAAGAGGGCATCTGCTTCCCATTTGATATTTTTGGGGCCCTTGTCAAAGATCAGCTGTGTGTATGCTGATGCTTTTATTTCTGGGTTTTCAGTTCTTTTCCATTGGTCTGAGTATCTGTCATTGTACCAATACCATGCAGTTTTGAGAACTGTGGCTGCATAGTATGTGCCAAAGTCAGGTAAAGCAAGCCCTCCCACGGTGTCCTTCTTCTTGAGGAGTTCTCTGCTAATTCTGGGCTTCTTCCCTCTCCATATGAAGTTGGTAATCAGTTTTTCCATTTCTTTGAAGAAAGATGATGGTAATTGTATAGGGATAGCATTAAACTTATATAGTGCCTTTGGCAGAACTGACATCTTAACTATATTAAGTCTCCCAATCCAAGAGCATGGAATATTCTTCCATTTGTTGAGGTCGCTCTTGGTTTCTTGTAATAGTGTTCTATAGTTTTCCCTATATAGATCTTTAGTTTTTTCAGTCAAGTGTATCCCTAGATATTTCAGTTTGTGTTTGGCTATTGTGAAGGGTACCACCTTTTTGATCTCTTCTTCTGTGGTCTTATCTGATGTGTATAACAGTCCGATGGACTTCTGTTTGTTGATCTTGTATCCTGCCACTCTGCCAAACTCCTCTATTGCTTCCAGTACTCCCCTTGTGGAACTTTTGGGATTTTCCATATATAAAATCGTATCATCTGCAAATAACGATAGTTTCACCTCTTCCTTCCCCAGACGAATACCTTTGATGTCACTTCTTTGCCTTATGCTGTTAGCTAAAACCTCCAGCACGATATTAAATAGGAGTGGAGACAAGGGGCATCCTTGTCTGGTTCCCTTTTTCAGTGGGATTGTGTTAGTCTTTTCTCCATTGACTATGACTTTGGCTGTTGGTTTTTCATATATAGCTTGTATTGTCTTGAGGAACTTTCCTTCCATTCCTATCTTCGCTAGTGTCTTAAACAGGAATTGGTGTTGGATGTTGTCGAATGCTTTTTCTGCGTCTATTGATATTATCATGTGATTCTTATACTTTTTCATGTCAATGTGACGAATAATACTAATGGTCTTTCGTATGTTGAACCATCCCTGCATCCCTGGTATGAATCCCACTTGGTCATGGTTAATTATTTGTTTTATATACTTTTGTATTCTGTTGGCTAGTATTTTGTTAAGGATTTTGCATCAATGTTCATTAGGGATATCGGTCTGTAGTTCTCGATTCTTGTGGGATCCTTGCCCGGTTTGGGTATCAGAGTTATACTAGCTTCATAGAAGGAGTTTGGGAGTTTGCCATCTTTTTCTATGTTCTGGAAAAGTTTGTGTAGGATTGGTATTAGTTCTTCCCTGAATGCTTGATAGAATTCTCCAGTGTATCCATCTGGTCCAGGGGATTTTTTTGTTGGTAATCCCTTGATAACCTTTTCTATTTCTTCTATTGCGATGGGTCTGTTGAGATTCTTGATGTGCACCGAGGATAGTCTAGGGAGGGATTGTTTTTCCAGGAATTTGTCCATGTCTTCCAAATTGTTGTATTCATTGGAGTACAATCCTTCATAGTATTGTGTAACTATGCTTTTGATTTCATTAGGGTCTGTTGTAATGACCCCTCTTTCATCCCTTATTCTTGCTATTGAGATTTGTTCCCTCCTTTCTTTGGTTAGGTTTGCCAATGGTCTATCGATCCTGTTTATCTTTTCAAAGAACCAACTTTTAGCGATATTAATTTTTTCCATAGTTTTTTTATTTTCCCTCTCCTGAATCTCAGCCCTGATTTTTATAATTTCTTTTCTTTTACTATTAGTAGGGTTGTCCTGCTGACTCAGCTCTAGTTTTTGTAAATTTTGTGTCAGCGTATCCGTCATGAGTCTCTCTTCCTTTCTCAGGTGTGCTTGTATTGCTATGAACCTTCCTCTGATGACTGCCTTTGCTGTGTCCCATAAGTTTTGGTACGTCGTGTGCTCATTTTCATTGGTTTCGAGAAATTTCCTGATTTCGTCTCGGATCTGCACCAGTATGCACTCCTTTTGCAGTAGAGAGTTATTCATCCTCCAATTATTTGCTCTTATTTTCTTTGTCTTCCTTTTGTTGATTTCCAGTCTTATGGCACAGTGGTCAGAGAGAGAGGTCTGTATTATTTCAATGTGCTTAAATTTATGTAGATTTGCCCAGACATAATTCTCAAGTTTTCTTCAGCTTCTCTGATGATCTTATTAGATTTTTGTTCATGTGGTTTAGGTCAGCTTGGTTGTCTTCTAAGTCCCTGCTGTTCTCTGATTCCCCCGGTCGATTCTCCAGGTCCCTGAGTCAGCTACTGGTTTTCCTTATCACCTCCCTAAGGTCCTGAATTTCCCTTTGGTTAATCGCTCTTACCTCTTCGATCATTTCATCCTTTTTCTCTATTGTTTCCCTCCTATTGTGTATGACTCCAAGGAGCATTCTGAAAATTTCTCTCTATGCCCGCTCAATGTCTGCTTCTTCTATACATGTTATTCTGTTCACGGCATCTTCTCTCATTGCTGTTAGTTTGTCCCATGTATTTTTTATATTTTTGCATTGAGTTCGTTGGGACTGAAGGCGGTTTGCCTTGCATTGTTTTAGAGGAGCCAGGACCCATTTTGCAGTGTGTCGAAGAGCACTGGCTCTCTCTGGGAGACTTGTAGGAATGCTTTTTTGCACTGCCTACAGTTTATTTCACAACGGAAGTAACCTACCACTTGATGCTCCTGTACTTCCATCTCAGGGGATGTCCCGTCCCGCGGGGTCATTCACCGTGGATCCTGGAGGAGAGAGTGGGAATTGGGTGGGTACAAGAGGCACGGAGAATGAGGACAAGACAATATCCTGATCAAGTCCCGTTTTAATGAACAAAGAGTCACAGCTTATAACGGCCAGCCAAGGGGGTGTGGGGGCCTCGGCCGCACATGCAGATTAGGCTATCTTGGCAACAGGCCAATCGGAGTTCAGGGGAGCGTGCCTTGCCCGTGAGTCAGTAAGGGCTTACGGTCTTCAATTAGGTACGCAGAGGAGTGGCATGTACACGCAAATCAAGCATAGGTGAGGACGATCCTTTGCCCAATCCAGGGGATGCAGGACACGGGTGCTTATCTAAAGAGCATCACCCCTTGTTTGCTCAAACTTTACAGCTGCAGTGCTCTGTCACGTAGGCTTGGGTAGAAGAATGCCCAGAGCTCAGGCTAAGAAATTCCAAGTAATGGCCAGGCCTCATGGCTCCGGACAAGGGGAGTGACCCAGGAGACTGCTGGGTTGCATGATTGGGTGTTGCGGAGGTTGGGCAGAGGTTCCTGCAGCAGCTGGGAACGTTGAGGGGTGCTGTCTGAGTTACATGAGGACCCCAGGCACACAGGCAGGAATGTCCCTCTAGGAAATCGAGCAGAACATCCACTGGTGCAGATCAGGAGGGCTGTCCCCAGACTAGGGCCACCTATACAGTGTGGAACTCACCTAGCTGCGAGTGGAACAGGCATAAATGCCCTACAAGCAGGGGAGTGGTCTGGAGGTTAGCAGTAGTGTGTGGGAGACGAGGAGAGAGACTAAGAGGAGCAAGAAAACAACATTCAAAAGCTAGCCTGATGAGCCTGTGGGAGTTGGGGGCGGGTGGATATAGTGAAGGGATGGAAGGAAACGCGCAATGTATCTCAGTCCCGATCCAGGCAGTGGAGCTGCAAGGGTTTACTCCCTGCTCCCAGGTAGTATCAGCAAGCTGTGGCTGTGTGGATTAAAGGCCCCAGTGCAGCCCTCCAGGACCCCAAGGGTCGGTGGGAGGGACAGAGAGGAGATGGAAACAAGAGCAACAATGTAGCTGAAACACATCCCTGCCTGTGGAGCTGTAAGATTCCAGTCCCTGCCCTGAAGCAGGTGGTGGCAAACTGTGGCTGTGCTGAGGCCAAGCCACTCCACAGGCTAAACATGGTCCTGGTACCAGCAGAGACCAGGCGGGTCCAAGGTCAAGCCCCAGCCGGCCTCCACTGAGGATAGACAAAAGCCCCCAGGCCCTCAAAACCCCGTGGGTCTCTCCTTCCTTAATCGTGATGCTGTTCCACATGGGTTGCAGCAGTGTTGATATCCCTCTAAGCAACGCTCCTGGGTTGAATTCTAGAGAGATCCTCTGTTTTATGTTATTCCGTCTGCATCTTTCCTGAAGTCAGGTTACCTGCTCATATACAACACACGGGTTTCCTTGCCACAGACACAAAAATGTGCTAATGCAGACACACACACACACACACACACACAGTACATTGTCAAACACACAAGACCGGCCCATGGACTCCTACAGGTTATCTGCTCACAGACACAAGGACCTGCTTATACACACATGCAAGTTACCTTCTCAAAGACACACAATACCTCCTCATATAAACACACAGGCTCTTACTCACAAGCACACAGGACCTGGGGATATACACGAAGGTGACCTGCTGAAAAAGCCTACAGATGACCATCTCCTAGACACACACCAAGGTTACCTGCACACAGGCACGCAGTTCCTGCTGATAGAGACACACTTGTTGCCTGCTCGCAGATACACAGGAACGGCTCAGACACACGCCCAGGTGACCAGCTCGCAGACACACAAGACCTACTCATGTTCACATTGGCTGCCTGCTCACAGACACGCAGTACCTGCTCATATAGCCACACAGGGTACCTTCTCACAGAAACAAGACCTTTCTCATACATATACACAGGTTACCTGCACACAGACAAAAGTGCCTGCTCACACACACGCACAGCTTACCTGCTCACAGACACACAGGAACTGTTCATCTACACTCCTTGAGGACCTGATCACAGATATACAAGACATGCTCCTATACACACGCAGGTTACCTGCTCACAAACACTATTACCTCTTCTTGTACACACACACACACACACAGGTTTCCTGCTCATAGACACAGAAGCCTGCTTCTGTACGCACACAGGTGATCTTCTCACAGACACAAGAACCTCCTCATCTACACCCACAGGTGATGTGCTCACAGTGACAAGAACCTGCTCACATATACACACAGCTTTCCTACTCACAGACAGAAAGGTGCTGCTCATAAATACAAACACAGGTTACCTGCTCACAGACACTAGTACGTCCTCCCTTAGACACACAGGTTTCCTGCTCATAGACAACATAACCTGATCACACACACAGATTACCTGTTCACAGACACAAGAACCATAGACATATATACCCACAAGATACCTTCCACAGATAAAGGGACGTGCGAATATACCCACACAGTACCCTGCTGACAGACACAGGAACCGACGCATGTACGCATTCAGGTTATATGCTCACAGACCCAACAAATGGCTAAAAAACACAAGCATGTTGATATGCTCACAGACACACAGGACCTTGTCGTAAACACACACGTTACCTGCTCACAGGCACACCGGACCTGCTCCCGTATACACAACGGGTACATGCTCACACAAGAAGGACCTGCTCACACATGCACGCATACACACACACACACACACACACACAAACACACACGTTACTTTCTCGCAGGCACGCAGTACCTGCTCATATACACACACTGGTTACCTGCTCATAGACACAAAACCTATACACATGCGTATTACTTGATCCCACACACAGAACCCCCTACTATAAAATCACAGGCTTTCTACTCACAGACACACAAGAACTGCTCATATAAATAAGGTGACCTCCTCATAGAAACACACTGGTGAACAGCTCATGTACACACACAGGTTCCCTGCGCCCAGGCACAAGTTCCTGTGAATGGACACACACCATTTGTATCTGCCTTCTACAGATACAAAGGAACTGCTCAGATACACGCATCAGTTCCCAGACACACAGGGCCTGCTCATATACAACTTGGTTGCCCGCTCACAGACACTACTACCTCCTCTTATACACACATACGTTTCCAGCTCACAGACACAAGAACCTTCTCATATACACACACAGGTCACCTTACCACATACACCAGAATATATGCTGATTTACACACAGTAACCTGCGCACAGACAAAAGGACCTACTCCTATATACACACAGGTTACCTTGCCATAGACACAAGAACCAGATAATATACAAACACAGTAAGCCTATTCATAACTCTACTGATGTTCTGCTTCAAAGCATCAGACATAATTCTTAAGTTTTCTTCAGCTTCTCTGATGATCTTACTAGATTTTTGTTCACGTGGTTTAAGTCAGCTTGGTTGTCTTCTAAGTCCCTCATGCTGTTCTCTGCTTCCCCCGTTCGATTCTCCAGGTCCCTGAGTCTGCTACTGGTTTTCCTTATCACCTCCCTAAGGTCCTGAATTTCCCTTTGGTTTATCGCTCTTACCTCTTCGATCATTTCATCCTTTTTCTCTATTGTTTCCCTCATATTGTGTATGACTCCAAGGAGCATTCTGAAAATTTCTCTCTATGCCCGCTCAATGTCTGCTTCTTGTATACATGTTATTCTGTTCACGGCATCTTCTCTCATTGCTGTTAGTTTGTCCCATGTATTTTTTATATTTTTGCATTGAGTTCGTTGGGACTGAAGGCGGTTTGCCTTGCATTGTTTTAGAGGAGCCAGGACCCATTTTGCAGTGTGTCGAAGAGCACTGGCTCTCTCTGGGAGACTTGTAGGAATGCTTTTTTGCACTTCCTACAGTTTATTTCAAAACAGAAGTAACCTACCTCTTGATGTTCCTGTACTTCCATCTCAGGGGATGTCCTGTCCCGCGAGGTCATTCACCGTGGATCCTGGAGGAGAGAGTGGGAATTGGGTGGGTACAAGAGGCATGGAGAATGAGGACAAGACAATATCCTGATCAAGTCCCGTTTTAATGAACAAAGAGTCACAGCTTATAAATGCCAGCCAAGGGGGTGTGGGGGCATCGGCCGCACATGCAGATTAGGCTATCTTGGCAACAGGCCAATCAGAGTTCAGGGGAGCGTGCCTTGCCCGTGAGTCAGTAAGGGCTTACGGTCTTCAATTAGGTACGCAGAGGAGTGGCATGTACACGCAAATCAAGCATAGGTGATGACGATCCTTTGCCCAATACAGGGGATGCAGGACACGGGTGCATATCTAAAGAGCATCACCCCTTGTTTGCTCAAACTTTACAGCTGCAGTGCTCTGTCACGTAGGCTTGGGTAGAAGAATGCCCAGAGCTCAGGCTAAGAAATTCCAAGTAATGGCCAGGCCTCATGGCTCCGGACAAGGGGAGTGACCCAGGAGACTGCTGGGTTGCATGATTGGGTGTTGCGGAGGTTGGGCAGAGGTTCCTGCAGCAGCTGGGAACGTTGAGGGGTGCTGTCTGAGTTACATGAGGACCCCAGGCACACAGGCAGGAATGTCCCTCTAGGAAATCGAGCAGAACATCCACTGGTGCAGATCAGGAGGGCTGTCCCCAGACTAGGGCCACCTACACAGTGTGGAACTCACCTAGCTGCGCGTGGAACAGGCATAAATGCCCTACAAGCAGGGGAGTGGTCTGGAGGTTAGCAGTAGTGTGTGGGAGACCAGGAGAGAGACTAAGAGGAGCAAGAAAACAACATTCAAAAGCTAGCCTGATGAGCCTGTGGGAGTTGGGGGCGGGTGGATATAGTGAAGGGATGGAAGGAAACGCGCAATGTATCTCAGTCCCGATCCAGGGAGTGGAGCTGCAAGGGTTTAGTCCCTGCTCCCAGGTAGTATCAGCAAGCTGTGGCTGTGTGGATTAAAGGCCCCAGTGCAGCCCTCCAGGACCCCAAGGGTCGGTGGGAGGGACAGAGAGGAGATGGAAACAAGAGCAACAATGTAGCGGAAACGCATCCCTGCCTGTGGAGCTGCAAGATTCCAGTCCCTGCCCTGAAGCAGGTGGTGGCAAACTGTGGCTGTGCTGAGGCCAAACCACTCCACAGGCTAAACATGGTCCTGGTACCAGCAGAGACGAGGCGGGTCCAAGGTCAAGCCCCAGCCGGCCTCCACTGAGGATAGACAAAAGCCCCCAGGCCCTCAAAACCCAGTGCGTCTCTCCTTCCTTATTCGTGATGCTGTTCCACATGGGTTGCAGCAGTGTTGATATCCCTCTAAGCAACGCTCCTGGGTTGAATTCTAGAGAGATCCTCTGTTTTATGTTATTCCGTCTGCATCTTTCCTGAAGTCAGGTTACCTGCTCATATACAACACACGGGTTTACTTGCCACAGACACAAAAATGTGCTAATGCAGACACACACACACACACACACACACAGTACATTGTCAAACACACAAGACCGGCCCATGGACTCCTACAGGTTATCTGCTCACAGACACAAGGACCTGCTTATACACACATGCAAGTTACCTTCTCAAAGACACACAATACCTCCTCATATAAACACACAGGCTCTTACTCACAAGCACACAGGACCTGGGCATATACACGAAGGTGACCTGCTGAAAAAGCCTACAGATGACCATCTCCTAGACACACACCAAGGTTACCTGCACACAGGCACGCAGTTCCTGCTGATAGAGACACACTTGTTGCCTGCTCGCAGATACACAGGAACGGCTCAGACACACGCCCAGGTGACCAGCTCGCAGACACACAAGACCTACTCATGTTCACATTGGCTGCCTGCTCACAGACACGCAGTACCTGCTCATATAGCCACGCAGGTTACCTTCTCACAGAAACAAGACCTTTCTCATACATATACACAGGTTACCTGCACACAGACAAAAGTGCCTGCTCACACACACGCACAGCTTACCTGCTCACAGACACACAGGAACTGTTCATCTACACTCCTTGAGGACCTGATCACAGATATACAAGACATGCTCCTATACACACGCAGGTTACCTGCTCACAAACACTATTACCTCTTCTTGTACACACACACACACACAGGTTTCCTGCTCATAGACACAGAAGCCTGCTTCTGTACGCACACAGGTGATCTTCCCACAGACACAAGAACCTCCTCATCTACACCCACAGGTGATGTGCTCACAGTGACAAGAACCTGCTCACCTATACACACAGCTTTCCTACTCACAGACAGAAAGGTGCTGCTCATAAACACAAACACAGGTTACCTGCTCACAGACACTAGTACGTCCTCCCTTAGACACACAGGTTTCCTGCTCATAGACAACATAACCTGATCACACACACAGATTACCTGTTCACAGACACAAGAACCATAGACATATATACCCACAAGATACCTTCCACAGACAAAGGGACGTGCGAATATACCCACACAGTACCCTGCTCACAGACACAGGAACCGACGCATGTACGCATTCAGGTTATCTGCTCACAGACCCAACAAATGGCTAAAAAACACAAGCATGTTGATATGCTCACAGGCACACCGGACCTGCTCCCGTATACACAACGGGTACATGCTCACACAAGAAGGACCTGCTCACACACGCACGCATACACACACACACACACACACACAAACACACACGTTACTTTCTCGCAGGCACGCAGTACCTGCTCATATACACACACTGGTTACCTGCTCATAGACACAAAACCTATACACACGCGTATTATTGATCTCACACACACAGAACCCCCTACTAAAAATCACAGGCTTTCTACTCACAGACACCCAAGAACTGCTCCTATAAATAAGGTGACCTCCTCATAGAAACACACTGGTGAACAGCTCATGTAAACACACAGGTTCCCTGCGCCCAGGCACAAGTTCCTGTGAATGGACACACACCGTTTGTATCTGCCTTCTACAGATACAAAGGAACTGCTCAGATACACGCATCAGTTCCCAGACACACAGGGCCTGCTCATATACAACTTGGTTGCCCGCTCACAGACACTACTACCTCCTCTTATACACACATACGTTTCCAGCTCACAGACACAAGAACCTTCTCATATACACACACAGGTCACCTTACCACATACACCAGAATATATGCTGATTTACACACAAAGTAACCTGCGCACAGACAAAAGGACCTACTCCTATATACACGCAGGTTACCTTGCCATAGACACAAGAACCAGATAATATACAAACACAGTAAGCCTATTCATAACTCTACTGATGTTCTGCTTCAAAGCATCAGACATAATTCTTAAGTTTTCTTCAGCTTCTCTGATGATCTTACTAGATTTTTGTTCACGTGGTTTAAGTCAGCTTGGTTGTCTTCTAAGTCCCTCATGCTGTTCTCTGCTTCCCCCGTTCGATTCTCCAGGTCCCTGAGTCTGCTACTGGTTTTCCTTATCACCTCCCTAAGGTCCTGAATTTCCCTTTGGTTTATCGCTCTTACCTCTTCGATCATTTCATCCTTTTTCTCTATTGTTTCCCTCATATTGTGTATGACTCCAAGGAGCATTCTGAAAATTTCTCTCTATGCCCGCTCAATGTCTGCTTCTTGTATACATGTTATTCTGTTCACGGCATCTTCTCTCATTGCTGTTAGTTTGTCCCATGTATTTTTTATATTTTTGCATTGAGTTCGTTGGGACTGAAGGCGGTTTGCCTTGCATTGTTTTAGAGGAGCCAGGACCCATTTTGCAGTGTGTCGAAGAGCACTGGCTCTCTCTGGGAGACTTGTAGGAATGCTTTTTTGCACTGCCTACAGTTTATTTCACAACGGAAGTAACCTACCACTTGATGCTCCTGTACTTCCATCTCAGGGGATGTCCCGTCCCGCGGGGTCATTCACCGTGGATCCTGGAGGAGAGAGTGGGAATTGGGTGGGTACAAAAGGCACGGAGAATGAGGACAAGACAATATCCTGATCAAGTCCCGTTTTAATGAACAAAGAGTCACAGCTTATCACGGCCAGCCAAGGGGGTGTGGGGGCCTCGGCCGCACATGCAGATTAGGCTATCTTGGCAACAGGCCAATCGGAGTTCAGGGGAGCGTGCCTTGCCCGTGAGTCAGTAAGGGCTTACAGTCTTCAATTAGGTACGCAGAGGAGTGGCATGTACACGCAAATCAAGCATAGGTGAGGACGATCCTTTGCCCAATCCAGGGGATGCAGGACACGGGTGCTTATCTAAAGAGCATCACCCCTTGTTTGCTCAAACTTTACAGCTGCAGTGCTCTGTCACGTAGGCTTGGGTAGAAGAATGCCCAGAGCTCAGGCTAAGAAATTCCAAGTAATGGCCAGGCCTCATGGCTCCGGAAAAGGGGAGTGACCCAGGAGACTGCTGGGTTGCATGATTGGGTGTTGCGGAGGTTGGGCAGAGGTTCCTGCAGCAGCTGGGAACGTTGAGGGGTGCTGTCTGAGTTACATGAGGACCCCAGGCACACAGGCAGGAATGTCCCTCTAGGAAATCGAGCAGAACATCCACTGGTGCAGATCAGGAGGGCTGTCCCCAGACTAGGGCCACCTACACAGTGTGGAACTCACCTAGCTGCGCGTGGAACAGGCATAAATGCCCTACAAGCAGGGGAGTGGTCTGGAGGTTAGCAGTAGTGTGTGGGAGACGAGGAGAGAGACTAAGAGGAGCAAGAAAACAACATTCAAAAGCTAGCCTGATGAGCCTGTGGGAGTTGGGGGCAGGTGGATATAGTGAAGGGATGGAAGGAAACGCGCAATGTATCTCAGTCCCGATCCAGGGAGTGGAGCTGCAAGGGTTTACTCCCTGCTCCCAGGTAGTATCAGCAAGCTGTGGCTGTGTGGATTAAAGGCCCCAGTGCAGCCCTCCAGGACCCCAAGGGTCGGTGGGAGGGACAGAGAGGAGATGGAAACAAGAGCAACAATGTAGCGGAAACGCATCCCTGCCTGTGGAGCTGCAAGATTCCAGTCCCTGCCCTGAAGCAGGTGGTGGCAAACTGTGGCTGAGCTGAGGCCAAGCCACTCCACAGGCTAAACATGGTCCTGGTACCAGCAGAGACCAGGCGGGTCCAAGGTCAAGCCCCAGCCGGCCTCCACTGAGGATAGACAAAAGCCCCCAGGCCCTCAAAACCCAGTGCGTCTCTCCTTCCTTAATCGTGATGCTGTTCCACATGGGTTGCAGCAGTGTTGATATCCCTCTAAGCAACGCTCCTGGGTTGAATTCTAGAGAGATCCTCTGTTTTATGTTATTCCGTCTGCATCTTTCCTGAAGTCAGGTTACCTGCTCATATACAACACACGGGTTTCCTTGCCACAGACACAAAAATGTGCTAATGCAGACACACACACACACACAGTACATTGTCAAACACACAAGACCGGCCCATGGACTCCTACAGGTTATCTGCTCACAGACACAAGGACCTGCTTATACACACATGCAAGTTACCTTCTCAAAGACACACAATACCTCCTCATATAAACACACAGGCTCTTACTCACAAGCACACAGGACCTGGGCATATACACGAAGGTGACCTGCTGAAAAAGCCTACAGATGACCATCTCCTAGACACACACCAAGGTTACCTGCACACAGGCACGCAGTTCCTGCTGATAGAGACACACTTGTTGCCTGCTCGCAGATACACAGGAACGGCTCAGACACACGCCCAGGTGACCAGCTCGCAGACACACAAGACCTACTCATGTTCACATTGGCTGCCTGCTCACAGACACGCAGTACCTGCTCATATAGCCACGCAGGTTACCTTCTCACAGAAACAAGACCTTTCTCATACATATACACAGGTTACCTGCACACAGACAAAAGTGCCTGCTCACACACACGCACAGCTTACCTGCTCACAGACACACAGGAACTGTTCATCTACACTCCTTGAGGACCTGATCACAGATATACAAGACATGCTCCTATACACACGCAGGTTACCTGCTCACAAACACTATTACCACTTCTTGTACACACACACACACACAGGTTTCCTGCTCATAGACACAGAAGCCTGCTTCTGTACGCACACAGGTGATCTTCCCACAGACACAAGAACCTCCTCATCTACACCCACAGGTGATGTGCTCACAGTGACAAGAACCTGCTCACCTATACACACAGCTTTCCTACTCACAGACAGAAAGGTGCTGCTCATAAACACAAACACAGGTTACCTGCTCACAGACACTAGTACGTCCTCCCTTAGACACACAGGTTTCCTGCTCATAGACAACATAACCTGATCACACACACAGATTACCTGTTCACAGACACAAGAACCATAGACATATATACCCACAAGATACCTTCCACAGACAAAGGGACGTGCGAATATACACACACAGTACCCTGCTCACAGACACAGGAACCGACGCATGTACGCATTCAGGTTATCTGCTCACAGACCCAACAAATGGCTAAAAAACACAAGCATGTTGATATGCTCACAGGCACACCGGACCTGCTCCCGTATACACAACGGGTACATGCTCACACAAGAAGGACCTGCTCACACACGCACGCATACACACACACACACACACACACAAACACACACGTTACTTTCTCGCAGGCACGCAGTACCTGCTCATATACACACACTGGTTACCTGCTCATAGACACAAAAACTATACACACGCGTATTATTGATCTCACACACACAGAACCCCCTACTAAAAATCACAGGCTTTCTACTCACAGACACCCAAGAACTGCTCCTATAAATAAGGTGACCTCCTCATAGAAACACACTGGTGAACAGCTCATGTAAACACACAGGTTCCCTGCGCCCAAGCACAAGTTCCTGCGAATGGACACACACCGTTTGTATCTGCCTTCTACAGATACAAAGGAACTGCTCAGATACACGCATCAGTTCCCAGACACACAGGGCCTGCTCATATACAACTTGGTTGCCTGCTCACAGACACTACTACCTCCTCTTATACACACATACGTTTCCAGCTCACAGACACAAGAACCTTCTCATATACACACACAGGTCACCTTACCACATACACCAGAATATATGCTGATTTACACACACAGTAACCTGCGCACAGACAAAAGGACCTACTCCTATATACACGCAGGTTACCTTGCCATAGACACAAGAACCAGATAATATACAAACACAGTAAGCCTATTCATAACTCTACTGATGTTCTGCTTCAAAGCATCAGACATAATTCTTAAGTTTTCTTCAGCTTCTCTGATGATCTTATTAGATTTTTGTTCATGTGGTTTAGGTCAGCTTGGTTGTCTTCTAAGTCCCTGATGCTGTTCTCTGATTCCCCCAGTCGATTCTCCAAGTCCCTGAGTCTGCTACTGGTTTTCCTTATCACCTCCCTAAGGTCCTGAATTTCCCTTTGGTTTATCGCTCTTACCTCTTCGATCATTTCATCCTTTTTCTCTATTGTTTCCCTCCTATTGTGTATGACTCCAAGGAGCATTCTGAAATTTTCTCTCTATGCCCGCTCAATTTCTGCTTCTTCTATACATGTTATTCTGTTCACGGCATCTTCTCTCATTGCTGTTAGTTTGTCCCATGTATTTTTTATATTTTTGCATTGAGTTCATTGGGACTGAAGGCGGTTTGCCTTGCATTGTTTTAGAGGAGCCAGGACCCATTTTGCAGTGTGTCGAAGAGCACTGGCTCTCTCTGGGAGACTTGTAGGAATGCTTTTTTGCACTTCCTACAGTTTATTTCAAAACAGAAGTAACCTACCTCTTGATGTTCCTGTACTTCCATCTCAGGGGATGTCCTGTCCCGCGAGGTCATTCACCGTGGATCCTGGAGGAGAGAGTGGGAATTGGGTGGGTACAAGAGGCATGGAGAATGAGGACAAGACAATATCCTGATCAAGTCCCGTTTTAATGAACAAAGAGCCACAGCTTATAAATGCCAGCCAAGGGGGTGTGGGGGCATCGGCCGCACATGCAGATTAGGCTATCTTGGCAACAGGCCAATCAGAGTTCAGGGGAGCGTGCCTTGCCCGTGAGTCAGTAAGGGCTTACGGTCTTCAATTAGGTACGCAGAGGAGTGGCATGTACACGCAAATCAAGCATAGGTGATGACGATCCTTTGCCCAATACAGGGGATGCAGGACACGGGTGCTTATCTAAAGAGCATCACCCCTTGTTTGCTCAAACTTTACAGCTGCAGTGCTCTGTCACGTAGGCTTGGGTAGAAGAATGCCCAGAGCTCAGGCTAAGAAATTCCAAGTAATGGCCAGGCCTCATGGCTCCGGACAAGGGGAGTGACCCAGGAGACTGCTGGGTTGCATGATTGGGTGTTGCGGAGGTTGGGCAGAGGTTCCTGCAGCAGTTGGGAACGTTGAGGGGTGCTGTCTGAGTTACATGAGGACCCCAGGCACACAGGCAGGAATGTCCCTCTAGGAAATCGAGCAGAACATCCACTGGTGCAGATCAGGAGGGCTGTCCCCAGACTAGGGCCACCTACACAGTGTGGAACTCACCTAGCTGCGCGTGGTACAGGCATAAATGCCCTACAAGCAGGGGAGTGGTCTGGAGGTTAGCAGTAGTGTGTGGGAGACGAGGAGAGAGACTAAGAGGAGCAAGAAAACAACATTCAAAAGCTAGCCTGATGAGCCTGTGGGAGTTGGGGGCGGGTGGATATAGTGAAGGGATGGAAGGAAACGTGCAATGTATCTCAGTCCCGATCCAGGGAGTGGAGCTGCAAGGGTTTACTCCCTGCTCCCAGGTAGTATCAGCAAGCTGTGGCTGTGTGGATTAAAGGCCCCAGTGCAGCCCTCCAGGACCCCAAGGGTCGGTGGGAGGGACAGAGAGGAGATGGAAACAAGAGCAACAATGTAGCGGAAACGCATCCCTGCCTGTGGAGCTGCAAGATTCCAGTCCCTGCCCTGAAGCAGGTGGTGGCAAACTGTGGCTGTGCTGAGGCCAAGCCACTCCACAGGCTAAACATGGTCCTGGTACCAGCAGAGACCAGGCGGGTCCAAGGTCAAGCCCCAGCCGGCCTCCACTGAGGATAGACAAAAGCCCCCAGGCCCTCAAAACCCAGTGCGTCTCTCCTTCCTTAATCGTGATGCTGTTCCACATGGGTTGCAGCAGTGTTGATATCCCTCTAAGCAACGCTCCTGGGTTGAATTCTAGAGAGATCCTCTGTTTTATGTTATTCCGTCTGCATCTTTCCTGAAGTCAGGTTACCTGCTCATATACAACACACGGGTTTCCTTGCCACAGACACAAAAATGTGCTAATGCAGACACACACACACACACACACACGCAGTACATTGTCAAACACACAAGACCGGCCCATGGACTCCTACAGGTTATCTGCTCACAGACACAAGGACCTGCTTATACACACATGCAAGTTACCTTCTCAAAGACACACAATACCTCCTCATATAAACACACAGGCTCTTACTCACAAGCACACAGGACCTGGGCATATACACGAAGGTGACCTGCTGAAAAAGCCTACAGATGACCATCTCCTAGACACACACCAAGGTTAACTGCACACAGGCACGCAGTTCCTGCTGATAGAGACACACTTGTTGCCTGCTCACAGATACACAGGAACGGCTCAGACACACGCCCAGATGACCAGCTCGCAGACACACAAGACCTACTCATGTTCACATTGGCTGCCTGCTCACAGACACGCAGTACCTGCTCATATAGCCACGCAGGTTACCTTCTCACAGAAACAAGACCTTTCTCATACATATACACAGGTTACCTGCACACAGACAAAAGTGCCTGCTCACACACATGCACAGCTTACCTGCTCACAGACACACAGGAACTGTTCATCTACACTCATTGAGGACCTGATCACAGATATACAAGACACGCTCCTATACACACGCAGGTTACCTGCTCACAAACACTATTACCTCTTCTTGTACACACACACACACAGGTTTCCTGCTCATAGACACAGAAGCCTGCTTCTATACGCACACAGGTGATCTTCTCACAGACACAAGAACCTCCTCATCTACACCCACAGGTGATGTGCTCACAGTGACAAGAACCTGCTCACCTATACACACAGCTTTCCTACTCACAGACAGAAAGGTGCTGCTCATAAACACAAACACAGGTTACCTGCTCACAGACACTAGTAAGTCCTCCCTTACACAGGTTACGTGCTCATAGACAACATAACCTGATCACGCGCACACACAGATTACCTGTTCACAGACACAAGAACCATAGACATATATACCCACAAGATACATTCCACAGACAAAGGGACGTGCGAATATACCCACACAGTACCCTGCTCACACACACAGGAACCGACGCTTGTACACATTCAGGTTATCTGCTCACAGACCCAACAAATGGCTTAAAAACACAAGCATGTTGATATGCTCACAGACACACAGGAACTTGTCGTAAACACACACGTTACCTGCTCACAGGCACACAGGACTTGCTCCCGTATACGCAACGGGTACATGCTCACACAAGAAGGACCTGCTCACACATGCACACATACACACACACACACACACACGTTTCTTTCTCGCAGGCACGCAGTACCTGCTCATATACACACACTGGTTATCCGCTCATAGACACAAAACCTATACACACGCGTATTACTTGATCTCACACTCACAGAACCCCCTACTATAAAATCACAGGCTTTCTACTCACAGACACCCAAGAACTGCTCATATAAATAAGGTGACCTACTCATAGAAACACACTGGTGAACAGCTCATGTACACACACAGGTTCCCTGCGCCCAGGCACAAGTTCCTGCGAATGGACACACACCGTTTGTATCTGCCTTCTACAGATACAAAGGAACTGCTCAGATACACGCATCAGTTCCCAGACACACAGGGCCTGCTCATATACAACTTGGTTGCCTGCTCACAGACACTACTACCTCCTCTTATACACACATACGTTTCCAGCTCACAGACACAAGAACCTTCTCATATACACACACAGGTCACCTTACCACATACACCAGAGTATATGCTGATTTACACACACAGTAACCTGCGCACAGACAAAATGACCTACTCCTACATACACACAGGTTACCTTGCCATAGACACAAGAACCAGATAATATACAAACACAGTAAGCCTATTCATAACTCTACTGATGTTCTGCTTCAAAGCATCAGACATAATTCTTAAGTTTTCTTCAGCTTCTCTGATGATTTTTTAAATCTTTAAAAAAATTTTTTTTTTAAATTTTAACAATTTATTAGGGCTCATACAGTTCTTTTCACAGTTCATACATATACATACATCAATTGTATAAAGCACACCTGTACAGTCTTTGCCCTAATCATTTTTTTCTCTTTTCTTCTTTTACATTTTATTAGGGAGCCATACAACTCTTACCACAATCCATACATATACATACATCAATTGTATAAAGCATATCCATACATTCCCTGCCCCAATCATTCTCAAGGCATTTGCTCTCCACTTAAGCCCCTTGCATCAGGTCCTCTTTTTCCCCCCCCTCCCTATTCCCCCCTCCCTCATATGCCCTTGGTAATTTATGCATCGTTATTTTGTCATATCTTGCCCTATCCGGAGTCTCCCTTCCCCCCTTCTCTGCTGTCCCTCTCCCAGGGAAGAGGTCACATGTGGATCCTTGTAATCAGTTCCCCCTTTCCAACCCACTCACCCTCCACTCTCCCAGCATCGTCCCTCACACCCTTGGTCCTGAAGGTATCATCCACCCTGGATTCCCTGTACCTCCAACCCTCATATGTACCAGTGTACAGCCTCTGTCCTCTCCAGCCCTGCAAGGTAGAATTCGGATCATGGTAGTTGGGGGGAGGAAGCATCCAGGATCTGGGGGAAAGCTGTGTTCTTCATCGATACTACCTCACACCCTAATTAACCCATCTCCTCTCCTAAACCCCTCTATGAGGTGATCTTCATTGGCCGACACTTGGGCCTTGGGTCTCCACTCTGCAATTCCCCCTTCATTAATATGACATATATATACATATATACATATATACATATACACATACATACACACACTTATATCTTTTATTTTGTATGATGCCTTATACCTGGTCCCTTGGGCACCTCGTGGTCGCACTAGCCGGTGTGCTTCTTCCATGTGGGCTTATTTGCTTCTGAGCTAGATGGCCGCTTGTTCACCTTCAAGCCTTTAAGACCCCAGACACTATCTCTTTTGATAGCCGGGCACCAACAGCTTTCTTCACCACATTTGCTTATGCACCCATTTGTCTTCAGCGATCCTATCATGGAGGTGTGCAGTCAATGATATGATTTTTTGTTCTTTGATGCCTGGTAACTGATCCCCTTGGGACCACTCGATCACACAGGCTGGTGTGTTCTTCCATGTGGACTTTGTTGCTTCTGAGCTAGATGGCCGCTTGTTTATCTTCAAGCCTTTAAGACCCCAGTCACTATCTCTTTTGATAGCCGGGCACCATCAGCTTTCTTCACCACATTTACTTGTTCACCCACTTTGGCTCCAGCCGTTGTGTCGGGAGAGTGAGCATCATAGAGTTCCAATTTAATAAAAGAAGGTATTCATGCATTGAGGGAGTGTTTGAGTAGAGGCCCAAGGTCCTTCCGCCACCTTAATACTTGACCTATAAATATAGACACATAGATCTATTTCCCTATCCTCCTATATATATTTGCATGTACATGTCTTTGTCTAGACCTCCATGGATGCCCTTTGACTCCTAGCTCTTTCATCCATCTCCCTTGACTTTCCTCCTGCCCTAGTACCATGCTTCATCGCCACCTGGGCTAGAGTATACCTTTTCTCTAAGCAACCTTACCCTTGATCATTTCCCACCATGCCTGCCACTCCCCCTTCTCTACCATTTGGGGTCCCATGTTTTTCCCTTGTCCCTGGGTTTGTTAACACCACTTCCTTACCCCCCCTACCCCCCCACCCCAAGTCCCCCCGGAACTGTCGGTCCCGTTGTTTTTCCTCCAGATAGTTCATCCAGCCTGTCCTATTCAGACAGACCTGTGGAGTCACTAACATGCACGAAAACAAGACAGAGGAAAACAAAGCAACAGTATACAACCAGACAACAAAACAACAAAAACAAACCACTGACAAAGAACAGAACAAAACAGTTCACAAGAGAAAAGCTTGTAGTTAGTTCAGGGATCGTTTGCTGGCCCTTAGGAGCGTTTTCCAGTCCAGTCTGTTGGGGCACCACGCCCTGGCCCCAAAGTCCACTTTCAGCATTCCCTGGGGACCTTGCCACTCCATTCCCTTGCTGTTCCGCTGCACTCCCCCAGTGATTTGCCTCGGTGTGGTGGGATCAGGTCAGGTGCAATTCCCACACTGTGTCTCCGGTGCTGTCCCCTGTATTGCCCTTAGTCACTGAGGGGCATCATGTCTCATAGTAGGGCCAGCCATGTTGTTCTCTCTGTGGACTGGCTGCTCTACTCAGTAACATCATCATCACGGCCTGGTGGGCCAGGCTGTGCTCCACTCTCTCCTCCTGCCCCTTCATCTGCTCCTGTGTGCTCTGATCAGATATGTCCATCTCCCGGAGCTGTAGAGTCAATGTCGTCCTTTGGAACAAATTCTTTTCGGGGAAGGGCAGGAATCCACTTAATTTATGGTGCTGGGGCCAGCCTCCCAGACCTCTCCACTGGTTCCCTCCTCCACGCCGGGATATTGCATTCACACCTTGCGACACTGGGTTGAAGTCTGGTCCCCCTTTCCCTGTGGAGATATAAACAATACCCTCCCATTGGGTGGATTAATGCCCCCTGACCCCACTACCCTTTTCTTCCTTGTATTCATCCTTTTGTTTTCCTTTCCCCACCTCCTCCACCATTGTCTACCATGTACATCCCTGGTCTTGGTCTGGTCCCTTCCATACTACACAGTCTTCACCCCTAAAATGTTTGTATACAGTAGCTTTTTCCCCTATGCCCCTTTTGCTTTTTTAAAAAAAATTTTTAATTCTTACCTCAGCGGGCTCATGTTGTACTTGTCCTTTTGTGCCTGACTTACTTCGCTTAGCATGATTTCCTCCAGTTCTTCCCATGCCGCTATGTGCCTCGTACGTTCATCACTGCTTTTTAGTGATGCGTAGTATTCCATTGTATGTATATACCACAGTTTTTTAATCCAATCGTCAGTTGATGGAAATCTGGGTTGCTTCCAACTCCTTGCAATTGTGAACTGTGCCGCAATGAACATTGGAGCACAGATGTCTGGTCTTGGTTTGTTTCTTGCCTCTTCTGGGTATATGCCCAGTAGGGGGATTGCTGGGTCATATGGTAACTCTATTTCCATCTGTTTTAGGTATCGCCAGATTGATTTCCATAGTGGCTGTACGTACTTACAGTCCCACCAGCAGTGGATGAGAGTTCCTGTCTCCCCACAGCCCCTCCAACACTTGTTGCTTTCTGATTTTTTGAATTGGGCTACCTTTGAGGGTGTCAGGTGGTACCTCATTGTTGTTTTAATTTGCATTTCTCTTATGGCTAAAGATCGGGAACATTTTCTCATATGTTTGTTGGCCATTCGGATTTCTGCCCCTCTGAAACTTCTGTTCAAGTCCTTTGCCCACCTTTCAAGTGGGCTATTGGTTTTTTTCTTTTTGGAAGCTAGCAGAGTACTGTAGATTTTAGTAATAAGGCCTTTGTCTGATGTGTCATTGCTAAAGATGTTTTCCCAGTCTGTGGATTCTCTTATTACTCTCTTGGTGAATTCTTTAGATGTACCCAAGTGTTTTATCTTCAGTATATCCCATTTGTCGATTTGTGCCTCCTCTGTGTTTGTGTCCTTCCCTATTTCTGATAGCCTGTGTATTGCCTGCGCCAAAGTTCTCAAGTTGGTCCCAATTCCCTCATTGATGGCCCTAATAGTTTGGGGTTTAACTTCAAGGTCTGTGATCCACCTTGAGGTTATTCTTGTGCATGGAGTGAGATAAGGGTCTTGCTTCATTTTTCTGCATGTTGATATCCATTTTTTCCAGCACCACTTGTTAAAGAGGGCATCTGCTTCCCATTTGATATTTTTGGGGCCCTTGTCAAAGATCAGCTGTGTGTATGCTGATGCTTTTATTTCTGGGTTTTCAGTTCTTTTCCATTGGTCTGAGTATCTGTCATTGTACCAATACCATGCAGTTTTGAGAACTGTGGCTGCATAGTATGTGCCAAAGTCAGGTAAAGCAAGCCCTCCCACGGTGTCCTTCTTCTTGAGGAGTTCTCTGCTAATTCTGGGCTTCTTCCCTCTCCATATGAAGTTGGTAATCAGTTTTTCCATTTCTTTGAAGAAAGATGATGGTAATTGTATAGGGATAGCATTAAACTTATATAGTGCCTTTGGCAGAACTGACATCTTAACTATATTAAGTCTCCCAATCCAAGAGCATGGAATATTCTTCCATTTGTTGAGGTCGCTCTTGGTTTCTTGTAATAGTGTTCTATAGTTTTCCCTATATAGATCTTTAGTTTTTTCAGTCAAGTGTATCCCTAGATATTTCAGTTTGTGTTTGGCTATTGTGAAGGGTACCACCTTTTTGATCTCTTCTTCTGTGGTCTTATCTGATGTGTATAACAGTCCGATGGACTTCTGTTTGTTGATCTTGTATCCTGCCACTCTGCCAAACTCCTCTATTGCTTCCAGTACTCCCCTTGTGGAACTTTTGGGATTTTCCATATATAAAATCGTATCATCTGCAAATAACGATAGTTTCACCTCTTCCTTCCCCAGACGAATACCTTTGATGTCACTTCTTTGCCTTATGCTGTTAGCTAAAACCTCCAGCACGATATTAAATAGGAGTGGAGACAAGGGGCATCCTTGTCTGGTTCCCTTTTTCAGTGGGATTGTGTTAGTCTTTTCTCCATTGACTATGACTTTGGCTGTTGGTTTTTCATATATAGCTTGTATTGTCTTGAGGAACTTTCCTTCCATTCCTATCTTCGCTAGTGTCTTAAACAGGAATTGGTGTTGGATGTTGTCGAATGCTTTTTCTGCGTCTATTGATATTATCATGTGATTCTTATACTTTTTCATGTCAATGTGACGAATAATACTAATGGTCTTTCGTATGTTGAACCATCCCTGCATCCCTGGTATGAATCCCACTTGGTCATGGTTAATTATTTGTTTTATATACTTTTGTATTCTGTTGGCTAGTATTTTGTTAAGGATTTTGCATCAATGTTCATTAGGGATATCGGTCTGTAGTTCTCGATTCTTGTGGGATCCTTGCCCGGTTTGGGTATCAGAGTTATACTAGCTTCATAGAAGGAGTTTGGGAGTTTGCCATCTTTTTCTATGTTCTGGAAAAGTTTGTGTAGGATTGGTATTAGTTCTTCCCTGAATGCTTGATAGAATTCTCCAGTGTATCCATCTGGTCCAGGGGATTTTTTTGTTGGTAATCCCTTGATAACCTTTTCTATTTCTTCTATTGCGATGGGTCTGTTGAGATTCTTGATGTGCACCGAGGATAGTCTAGGGAGGGATTGTTTTTCCAGGAATTTGTCCATGTCTTCCAAATTGTTGTATTCATTGGAGTACAATCCTTCATAGTATTGTGTAACTATGCTTTTGATTTCATTAGGGTCTGTTGTAATGACCCCTCTTTCATCCCTTATTCTTGCTATTGAGATTTGTTCCCTCCTTTCTTTGGTTAGGTTTGCCAATGGTCTATCGATCCTGTTTATCTTTTCAAAGAACCAACTTTTAGCGATATTAATTTTTTCCATAGTTTTTTTATTTTCCCTCTCCTGAATCTCAGCCCTGATTTTTATAATTTCTTTTCTTTTACTATTAGTAGGGTTGTCCTGCTGACTCAGCTCTAGTTTTTGTAAATTTTGTGTCAGCGTATCCGTCATGAGTCTCTCTTCCTTTCTCAGGTGTGCTTGTATTGCTATGAACCTTCCTCTGATGACTGCCTTTGCTGTGTCCCATAAGTTTTGGTACGTCGTGTGCTCATTTTCATTGGTTTCGAGAAATTTCCTGATTTCGTCTCGGATCTGCACCAGTATGCACTCCTTTTGCAGTAGAGAGTTATTCATCCTCCAATTATTTGCTCTTATTTTCTTTGTCTTCCTTTTGTTGATTTCCAGTCTTATGGCACAGTGGTCAGAGAGAGAGGTCTGTATTATTTCAATGTGCTTAAATTTATGTAGATTTGCCCAGACATAATTCTCAAGTTTTCTTCAGCTTCTCTGATGATCTTATTAGATTTTTGTTCATGTGGTTTAGGTCAGCTTGGTTGTCTTCTAAGTCCCTGCTGTTCTCTGATTCCCCCGGTCGATTCTCCAGGTCCCTGAGTCAGCTACTGGTTTTCCTTATCACCTCCCTAAGGTCCTGAATTTCCCTTTGGTTAATCGCTCTTACCTCTTCGATCATTTCATCCTTTTTCTCTATTGTTTCCCTCATATTGTGTATGACTCCAAGGAGCATTCTGAAATTTTCTCTCTATGCCCGCTCAATGTCTGCTTCTTCTATACATGTTATTCTGTTCACGGCATCTTCTCTCATTGCTGTTAGTTTGTCCCATGTATTTTTTATATTTTCGCATTGAGTTCGTTGGGACTGAAGGCGGTTTGCCTTGCATTGTTTTAGAGGATCCTGGACCCATTTTGCAGTGTGTCGAAGAGCACTGGCTCTCTCTGGGAGACTTGTAGGAATGCTTTTTTGCACTGCCTACAGTTTATTTCACAACGGAAGGAACCTACCACTTGATGCTCCTGTACTTCCATCTCAGGGGATGTCCCGTCCCGCGGGGTCATTCACCGTGGATCCTGGAGGAGAGAGTGGGAATTGGGTGGGTACAAGAGGCACGGAGAATGAGGACAAGACAATATCCTGATCAAGTCCCGTTTTAATGAACAAAGAGTCACAGCTTATAACGGCCAGCCAAGGGGGTGTGGGGGCCTCGGCCGCACATGCAGATTAGGCTATCTTGGCAACAGGCCAATCGGAGTTCAGGGGAGCGTGCCTTGCCCGTGAGTCAGTAAGGGCTTACGGTCTTCAATTAGGTACGCAGAGGAGTGGCATGTACACGCAAATCAAGCATAGGTGAGGACGATCCTTTGCCCAATCCAGGGGATGCAGGACACGGGTGCTTATCTAAAGAGCATCACCCCTTGTTTGCTCAAACTTTACAGCTGCAGTGCTCTGTCACGTAGGCTTGGGTAGAAGAATGCCCAGAGCTCAGGCTAAGAAATTCCAAGTAATGGCCAGGCCTCATGGCTCCGGACAAGGGGAGTGACCCAGGAGACTGCTGGGTTGCATGATTGGGTGTTGCGGAGGTTGGGCAGAGGTTCCTGCAGCAGCTGGGAACGTTGAGGGGTGCTGTCTGAGTTACATGAGGACCCCAGGCACACAGGCAGGAATGTCCCTCTAGGAAATCGAGCAGAACATCCACTGGTGCAGATCAGGAGGGCTGTCCCCAGACTAGGGCCACCTACACAGTGTGGAACTCACCTAGCTGCGCGTGGTACAGGCATAAATGCCCTACAAGCAGGGGAGTGGTCTGGAGGTTAGCAGTAGTGTGTGGGAGACCAGGAGAGAGACTAAGAGGAGCAAGAAAACAACATTCAAAAGCTAGCCTGATGAGCCTGTGGGAGTTGGGGGCGGGTGGATATAGTGAAGGGATGGAAGGAAACGCGCAATGTATCTCAGTCCCGATCCAGGGAGTGGAGCTGCAAGGGTTTACTCCCTGCTCCCAGGTAGTATCAGCAAGCTGTGGCTGTGTGGATTAAAGGCCCCAGTGCAGCCCTCCAGGACCCCAAGGGTCGGTGGGAGGGACAGAGAGGAGATGGAAACAAGAGCAACAATGTAGCTGAAACGCATCCCTGTCTGTGGAGCTGCAAGATTCCAGTCCCTGCCCTGAAGCAGGTGGTGGCAAACTGTGGCTGTGCTGAGGCCAAGCCACTCCACAGGCTAAACATGGTCCTGGTACCAGCAGAGACCAGGCGGGTCCAAGGTCAAGCCCCAGCCGGCCTCCACTGAGGATAGACAAAAGCCCCCAGGCCCTCAAAACCCAGTGCGTCTCTCCTTCCTTAATCGTGATGCTGTTCCACATGGGTTGCAGCAGTGTTGATATCCCTCTAAGCAACGCTCCTGGGTTGAATTCTAGAGAGATCCTCTGTTTTATGTTATTCCGTCTGCATCTTTCCTGAAGTCAGTTTACCTGCTCATATACAACACACGGGTTTCCTTGCCACAGACACAAAAATGTGCTAATGCAGACACACACACACACACACAGTACATTGTCAAACACACAAGACCGGCCCATGGACTCCTACAGGTTATCTGCTCACAGACACAAGGACCTGCTTATACACACATGCAAGTTACCTTCTCAAAGACACACAATACCTCCTCATATAAACACACAGGCTCTTACTCACAAGCACACAGGACCTGGGCATATACACGAAGGTGACCTGCTGAAAAAGCCTACAGATGACCATCTCCTAGACACACACCAAGGTTACCTGCACACAGGCACGCAGTTCCTGCTGATAGAGACACACTTGTTGCCTGCTCGCAGATACACAGGAACGGCTCAGACACACGCCCAGGTGACCAGCTCGCAGACACACAAGACCTACTCATGTTCACATTGGCTGCCTGCTCACAGACACGCAGTACCTGCTCATATAGCCACGCAGGTTACCTTCTCACAGAAACAAGACCTTTCTCATACATATACACAGGTTACCTGCACACAGACAAAAGTGCCTGCTCACACACACGCACAGCTTACCTGCTCACAGACACACAGGAACTGTTCATCTACACTCCTTGAGGACCTGATCACAGATATACAAGACATGCTCCTATACACACGCAGCTTACCTGCTCACAAACACTATTACCTCTTCTTGTACACACACACACACACACACACAGGTTTCCTGCTCATAGACACAGAAGCCTGCTTCTATACGCACACAGGTGATCTTCTCACAGACACAAGAACCTCCTCATCTACACCCACAGGTGATGTGCTCACAGTGACAAGAACCTGCTCACCTATACACACAGCTTTCCTACTCACAGGCAGAAAGGTGCTGCTCATAAACACAAACACAGGTTACCTGCTCACAGACACTAGTACGTCCTCCCTTAGACACACAGGTTTCCTGCTCATAGACAACATAACCTGATCACACACACAGATTACCTGTTCACAGACAAAAGAACCATAGACATATATACCCACAAGATACCTTCCACAGACAAAGGGACGTGCGAATATACCCACACAGTACCCTGCTCACAGACACAGGAACCGACGCATGTACGCATTCAGGTTATCTGCTCACAGACCCAACAATGGCTAAAAAACACAAGCATGTTGATATGCTCACAGACACACAGGACCTTGTCGTAAACACCCACGTTACCTGCTCACAGGCACACCGGACCTGCTCCCGTATACACAACCGGTACATGCTCACACAAGAAGGACCTGCTCACACACGCACGCATACACACACACACAAACACACACGTTACTTTCTCGCAGGCACGCAGTACCTGGTCATATACACACACTGGTTACCTGCTCATAGACACAAAACCTATACACACGCGTATTACTTCATCCCACACACACAGAACCCCCTACTATAAAATCACAGGCTTTCTACTCACAGACACACAAGAACTGCTCATATAAATAAGGTGACCTTCTCATAGAAACACACTGGTGAACAGCTCATGTACACACACAGGTTCCCTGCGCCCAGGCACAAGTTCCTGCGAATGTACACACACCGTTTGTATCTGCCTTCTACAGATACAAAGGAACTGCTCAGATACACGCATCAGTTCCCAGACACACAGGGCCTGCTCATATACAACTTGGTTGCCCGCTCACAGACACTACTACCTCCTCTTATACACACATACGTTTCCAGCTCACAGACACAAGAACCTTCTCATATACACACACAGGTCACCTTACCACATACACCAGAATATATGCTCATTTACACACACAGTAACCTGCGCACAGACAAAAGGACCTACTCCTATATACACACAGGTTACCTTGCCATAGACACAAGAACCAGATAATATACAAACACAGTAAGCCTATTCATAACTCTACTGATGTTCTGCTTCAAAGCATCAGACATAATTCTTAAGTTTTCTTCAGCTTCTCTGATGATCTTACTAGATTTTTGTTCATGTGGTTTAAGTCAGCTTGGTTGTCTTCTAAGTCCCTGATGCTGTTCTCTGCTTCCCCCGTTCGATTCTCCAGGTCCCTGAGTCTGCTACTGGTTTTCCTTATCACCTCCCTAAGGTCCTGAATTTCCCTTTGGTTTATCGCTCTTACCTCTTCGATCATTTCATCCTTTTTCTCTATTGTTTCCCTCCTATTGTGTATGACTCCAAGGAGCATTCTGAAATTTTCTCTCTATGCCCGCTCAATGTCTGCTTCTTCTATACATGTTATTCTGTTCACGGCATCTTCTCTCATTGCTGTTAGTTTGTCCCATGTATTTTTTACATTTTTGCATTGAGTTCGTTGGGACTGAAGGCGGTTTGCCTTGCATTGTTTTAGAGGAGCCAGGACCCATTTTGCAGTGTGTCGAAGAGCACTGGCTCTCTCTGGGAGACTTGTAGGAATGCTTTTTTGCACTGCCTACAGTTTATTTCACAACAGAAGTAACCTACCACTTGATGCTCCTGTACTTCCATCTCAGGGGATGTCCCGTCCCGCGGGGTCATTCACCGTGGATCCTGGAGGAGAGAGTGGGAATTGGGTGGGTACAAGAGGCACGGAGAATGAGGACAAGACAATATCCTGATCAAGTCCCGTTTTAATGAACAAAGAGTCACAGCTTATAACGGCCAGCCAAGGGGGTGTGGGGGCCTCGGCCGCACATGCAGATTAGGCTATCTTGGCAACAGGCCAATCGGAGTTCAGGGGAGCGTGCCTTGCCCGTGAGTCAGTAAGGGCTTACAGTCTTCAATTAGGTACGCAGAGGAGTGGCATGTACACGCAAATCAAGCATAGGTGAGGACGATCCTTTGCCCAATCCAGGGGATGCAGGACACGGGTGCTTATCTAAAGAGCATCACCCCTTGTTTGCTCAAACTTTACAGCTGCAGTGCTCTGTCACGTAGGCTTGGGTAGAAGAATGCCCAGAGCTCAGGCTAAGAAATTCCAAGTAATGGCCAGGCCTCATGGCTCCGGACAAGGGGAGTGACCCAGGAGACTGCTGGGTTGCATGATTGGGTGTTGCGGAGGTTGGGCAGAGGTTCCTGCAGCAGCTGGGAACGTTGAGGGGTGCTGTCTGAGTTACATGAGGACCCCAGGCACACAGGCAGGAATGTCCCTCTAGGAAATCGAGCAGAACATCCACTGGTGCAGATCAGGAGGGCTGTCCCCAGACTAGGGCCACCTACACAGTGTGGAACTCACCTAGCTGCGCGTGGTACAGGCATAAATGCCCTACAAGCAGGGGAGTGGTCTGGAGGTTAGCAGTCGTGTGTGGGAGACGAGGAGAGAGACTAAGAGGAGCAAGAAAACAACATTCAAAAGCTAGCCTGATGAGCCTGTGGGAGTTGGGGGCGGGTGGATATAGTGAAGGGATGGAAGGAAACGCGCAATGTATCTCAGTCCCGATCCAGGGAGTGGAGCTGCAAGGGTTTACTCCCTGCTCCCAGGTAGTATCAGCAAGCTGTGGCTGTGTGGATTAAAGGCCCCAGTGCAGCCCTCCAGGACCCCAAGTGTCGGTGGGAGGGACAGAGAAGAGATGGAAACAAGAGCAACAATGTAGCTGAAACGCATCCCTGCCTGTGGAGCTGCAAGATTCCAGTCCCTGCCCTGAAGCAGGTGGTGGCAAACTGTGGCTGTGCTGAGGCCAAGCCACTCCACAGGCTAAACATGGTCCTGGTACCAGCAGAGACCAGGCGGGTCCAAGATCAAGCCCCAGCCGGCCTCCACTGAGGATAGACAAAAGCCCCCAGGCCCTCAAAACCCCGTGGGTCTCTCCTTCCTTAATCGTGATGCAGTTCCACATGGGTTGTAGCAGTGTTGATATCCCACTAAGCAACGCTCCTGGGTTGAATTCTAGAGAGATCCTCTGTTTTATGTTATTCCGTCTGCATCTTTCCTGAAGTCAGGTTACCTGCTCATATACAACACACGGGTTTCCTTGCCACAGACACAAAAATGTGCTAATGCAGACACACACACACACACACACACAGTACATTGTCAAACACACAAGACCGGCCCATGGACTCCTACAGGTTATCTGCTCACAGACACAAGGACCTGCTTATACACACATGCAAGTTACCTTCTCAAAGACACACAATACCTCCTCATATAAACACACAGGCTCTTACTCACAAGCACACAGGACCTGGGCATATACACGAAGGTGACCTGCTGAAAAAGCCTACAGATGACCATCTCCTAGACACACACCAAGGTTACCTGCACACAGGCACGCAGTTCCTGCTGATAGAGACACACTTGTTGCCTGCTCGCAGATACACAGGAACGGCTCAGACACACGCCCAGGTGACCAGCTCGCAGACACACAAGACCTACTCATGTTCACATTGGCTGCCTGCTCACAGACACGCAGTACCTGCTCATATAGCCACGCAGGTTACCTTCTCACAGAAACAAGACCTTTCTCATACATATACACAGGTTACCTGCACACAGACAAAAGTGCCTGCTCACACACACGCACAGCTTACCTGCTCACAGACACACAGGAACTGTTCATCTACACTCCTTGAGGACCTGATCACAGATATACAAGACATGCTCCTATACACACGCAGGTTACCTGCTCACAAACACTATTACCTCTTCTTGTACACACACACACACACACACACACAGGTTTCCTGCTCATAGACACAGAAGCCTGCTTCTATACGCACACAGGTGATCTTCTCACAGACACAAGAACCTCCTCATCTACACCCACAGGTGATGTGCTCACAGTGACAAGAACCTGCTCACCTATACACACAGCTTTCCTACTCACAGGCAGAAAGGTGCTGCTCATAAACACAAACACAGGTTACCTGCTCACAGACACTAGTACGTCCTCCCTTAGACACACAGGTTTCCTGCTCATAGACAACATAACCTGATCACACACACAGATTACCTGTTCACAGACAAAAGAACCATAGACATATATACCCACAAGATACCTTCCACAGACAAAGGGACGTGCGAATATACCCACACAGTACCCTGCTCACAGACACAGGAACCGACGCATGTACGCATTCAGGTTATCTGCTCACAGACCCAACAATGGCTAAAAAACACAAGCATGTTGATATGCTCACAGACACACAGGACCTTGTCGTAAACACCCACGTTACCTGCTCACAGGCACACCGGACCTGCTCCCGTATACACAACCGGTACATGCTCACACAAGAAGGACCTGCTCACACACGCACGCATACACACACACACAAACACACACGTTACTTTCTCGCAGGCACGCAGTACCTGCTCATATACACACACTGGTTACCTGCTCATAGACACAAAACCTATACACACGCGTATTACTTCATCCCACACACACAGAACCCCCTACTATAAAATCACAGGCTTTCTACTCACAGACACACAAGAACTGCTCATATAAATAAGGTGACCTTCTCATAGAAACACACTGGTGAACAGCTCATGTACACACACAGGTTCCCTGCGCCCAGGCACAAGTTCCTGCGAATGTACACACACCGTTTGTATCTGCCTTCTACAGATACAAAGGAACTGCTCAGATACACGCATCAGTTCCCAGACACACAGGGCCTGCTCATATACAACTTGGTTGCCCGCTCACAGACACTACTACCTCCTCTTATACACACATACGTTTCCAGCTCACAGACACAAGAACCTTCTCATATACACACACAGGTCACCTTACCACATACACCAGAATATATGCTCATTTACACACACAGTAACCTGCGCACAGACAAAAGGACCTACTCCTATATACACACAGGTTACCTTGCCATAGACACAAGAACCAGATAATATACAAACACAGTAAGCCTATTCATAACTCTACTGATGTTCTGCTTCAAAGCATCAGACATAATTCTTAAGTTTTCTTCAGCTTCTCTGATGATCTTACTAGATTTTTGTTCATGTGGTTTAAGTCAGCTTGGTTGTCTTCTAAGTCCCTGATGCTGTTCTCTGCTTCCCCCGTTCGATTCTCCAGGTCCCTGAGTCTGCTACTGGTTTTCCTTATCACCTCCCTAAGGTCCTGAATTTCCCTTTGGTTTATCGCTCTTACCTCTTCGATCATTTCATCCTTTTTCTCTATTGTTTCCCTCCTATTGTGTATGACTCCAAGGAGCATTCTGAAATTTTCTCTCTATGCCCGCTCAATGTCTGCTTCTTCTATACATGTTATTCTGTTCACGGCATCTTCTCTCATTGCTGTTAGTTTGTCCCATGTATTTTTTACATTTTTGCATTGAGTTCGTTGGGACTGAAGGCGGTTTGCCTTGCATTGTTTTAGAGGAGCCAGGACCCATTTTGCAGTGTGTCGAAGAGCACTGGCTCTCTCTGGGAGACTTGTAGGAATGCTTTTTTGCACTGCCTACAGTTTATTTCACAACAGAAGTAACCTACCACTTGATGCTCCTGTACTTCCATCTCAGGGGATGTCCCGTCCCGCGGGGTCATTCACCGTGGATCCTGGAGGAGAGAGTGGGAATTGGGTGGGTACAAGAGGCACGGAGAATGAGGACAAGACAATATCCTGATCAAGTCCCGTTTTAATGAACAAAGAGTCACAGCTTATAACGGCCAGCCAAGGGGGTGTGGGGGCCTCGGCCGCACATGCAGATTAGGCTATCTTGGCAACAGGCCAATCGGAGTTCAGGGGAGCGTGCCTTGCCCGTGAGTCAGTAAGGGCTTACAGTCTTCAATTAGGTACGCAGAGGAGTGGCATGTACACGCAAATCAAGCATAGGTGAGGACGATCCTTTGCCCAATCCAGGGGATGCAGGACACGGGTGCTTATCTAAAGAGCATCACCCCTTGTTTGCTCAAACTTTACAGCTGCAGTGCTCTGTCACGTAGGCTTGGGTAGAAGAATGCCCAGAGCTCAGGCTAAGAAATTCCAAGTAATGGCCAGGCCTCATGGCTCCGGACAAGGGGAGTGACCCAGGAGACTGCTGGGTTGCATGATTGGGTGTTGCGGAGGTTGGGCAGAGGTTCCTGCAGCAGCTGGGAACGTTGAGGGGTGCTGTCTGAGTTACATGAGGACCCCAGGCACACAGGCAGGAATGTCCCTCTAGGAAATCGAGCAGAACATCCACTGGTGCAGATCAGGAGGGCTGTCCCCAGACTAGGGCCACCTACACAGTGTGGAACTCACCTAGCTGCGCGTGGTACAGGCATAAATGCCCTACAAGCAGGGGAGTGGTCTGGAGGTTAGCAGTAGTGTGTGGGAGACCAGGAGAGAGACTAAGAGGAGCAAGAAAACAACATTCAAAAGCTAGCCTGATGAGCCTGTGGGAGTTGGGGGAGGGTGGATATAGTGAAGGGATGGAAGGAAACGCGCAATGTATCTCAGTCCCGATCCAGGGAGTGGAGCTGCAAGGGTTTACTCCCTGCTCCCAGGTAGTATCAGCAAGCTGTGGCTGTGTGGATTAAAGGCCCCAGTGCAGCCCTCCAGGACCCCAAGTGTCGGTGGGAGGGACAGAGAGGAGATGGAAACAAGAGCAACAATGTAGCTGAAACGCATCCCTGCCTGTGGAGCTGCAAGATTCCAGTCCCTGCCCTGAAGCAGGTGGTGGCAAACTGTGGCTGTGCTGAGGCCAAGCCACTCCACAGGCTAAACATGGTCCTGGTACCAGCAGAGACCAGGCGGGTCCAAGATCAAGCCCCAGCCGGCCTCCACTGAGGATAGACAAAAGCCCCCAGGCCCTCAAAACCCCGTGGGTCTCTCCTTCCTTAATCGTGATGCAGTTCCACATGGGTTGCAGCAGTGTTGATATCCCACTAAGCAACGCTCCTGGGTTGAATTCTAGAGAGATCCTCTGTTTTATGTTATTCCGTCTGCATCTTTCCTGAAGTCAGGTTACCTGCTCATATACAACACACGGGTTTCCTTGCCACAGACACAAAAATGTGCTAATGCAGACACACACACACACACACACACACAGTACATTGTCAAACACACAAGACCGGCCCATGGACTCCTACAGGTTATCTGCTCACAGACACAAGGACCTGCTTATACACACATGCAAGTTACCTTCTCAAAGACACACAATACCTCCTCATATAAACACACAGGCTCTTACTCACAAGCACACAGGACCTGGGCATATACACGAAGGTGACCTGCTGAAAAAGCCTACAGATGACCATCTCCTAGACACACACCAAGGTTACCTGCACACAGGCACGCAGTTCCTGCTGATAGAGACACACTTGTTGCCTGCTCGCAGATACACAGGAACGGCTCAGACACACGCCCAGGTGACCAGCTCGCAGACACACAAGACCTACTCATGTTCACATTGGCTGCCTGCTCACAGACACGCAGTACCTGCTCATATAGCCACGCAGGTTACCTTCTCACAGAAACAAGACCTTTCTCATACATATACACAGGTTACCTGCACACAGACAAAAGTGCCTGCTCACACACACGCACAGCTTACCTGCTCACAGACACACAGGAACTGTTCATCTACACTCCTTGAGGACCTGATCACAGATATACAAGACATGCTCCTATACACACGCAGCTTACCTGCTCACAAACACTATTACCTCTTCTTGTACACACACACACACACACACACACAGGTTTCCTGCTCATAGACACAGAAGCCTGCTTCTATACGCACACAGGTGATCTTCTCACAGACACAAGAACCTCCTCATCTACACCCACAGGTGATGTGCTCACAGTGACAAGAACCTGCTCACCTATACACACAGCTTTCCTACTCACAGGCAGAAAGGTGCTGCTCATAAACACAAACACAGGTTACCTGCTCACAGACACTAGTACGTCCTCCCTTAGACACACAGGTTTCCTGCTCATAGACAACATAACCTGATCACACACACAGATTACCTGTTCACAGACAAAAGAACCATAGACATATATACCCACAAGATACCTTCCACAGACAAAGGGACGTGCGAATATACCCACACAGTACCCTGCTCACAGACACAGGAACCGACGCATGTACGCATTCAGGTTATCTGCTCACAGACCCAACAATGGCTAAAAAACACAAGCATGTTGATATGCTCACAGACACACAGGACCTTGTCGTAAACACCCACGTTACCTGCTCACAGGCACACCGGACCTGCTCCCGTATACACAACCGGTACATGCTCACACAAGAAGGACCTGCTCACACACGCACGCATACACACACACACAAACACACACGTTACTTTCTCGCAGGCACGCAGTACCTGCTCATATACACACACTGGTTACCTGCTCATAGACACAAAACCTATACACACGCGTATTACTTCATCCCACACACACAGAACCCCCTACTATAAAATCACAGGCTTTCTACTCACAGACACACAAGAACTGCTCATATAAATAAGGTGACCTTCTCATAGAAACACACTGGTGAACAGCTCATGTACACACACAGGTTCCCTGCGCCCAGGCACAAGTTCCTGCGAATGTACACACACCGTTTGTATCTGCCTTCTACAGATACAAAGGAACTGCTCAGATACACGCATCAGTTCCCAGACACACAGGGCCTGCTCATATACAACTTGGTTGCCCGCTCACAGACACTACTACCTCCTCTTATACACACATACGTTTCCAGCTCACAGACACAAGAACCTTCTCATATACACACACAGGTCACCTTACCACATACACCAGAATATATGCTCATTTACACACACAGTAACCTGCGCACAGACAAAAGGACCTACTCCTATATACACACAGGTTACCTTGCCATAGACACAAGAACCAGATAATATACAAACACAGTAAGCCTATTCATAACTCTACTGATGTTCTGCTTCAAAGCATCAGACATAATTCTTAAGTTTTCTTCAGCTTCTCTGATGATCTTACTAGATTTTTGTTCATGTGGTTTAAGTCAGCTTGGTTGTCTTCTAAGTCCCTGATGCTGTTCTCTGCTTCCCCCGTTCGATTCTCCAGGTCCCTGAGTCTGCTACTGGTTTTCCTTATCACCTCCCTAAGGTCCTGAATTTCCCTTTGGTTTATCGCTCTTACCTCTTCGATCATTTCATCCTTTTTCTCTATTGTTTCCCTCCTATTGTGTATGACTCCAAGGAGCATTCTGAAATTTTCTCTCTATGCCCGCTCAATGTCTGCTTCTTCTATACATGTTATTCTGTTCACGGCATCTTCTCTCATTGCTGTTAGTTTGTCCCATGTATTTTTTACATTTTTGCATTGAGTTCGTTGGGACTGAAGGCGGTTTGCCTTGCATTGTTTTAGAGGAGCCAGGACCCATTTTGCAGTGTGTCGAAGAGCACTGGCTCTCTCTGGGAGACTTGTAGGAATGCTTTTTTGCACTGCCTACAGTTTATTTCACAACAGAAGTAACCTACCACTTGATGCTCCTGTACTTCCATCTCAGGGGATGTCCCGTCCCGCGGGGTCATTCACCTTGGATCCTGGAGGAGAGAGTGGGAATTGGGTGGGTACAAGAGGCACGGAGAATGAGGACAAGACAATATCCTGATCAAGTCCCGTTTTAATGAACAAAGAGTCACAGCTTATAACGGCCAGCCAAGGGGGTGTGGGGGCCTCGGCCGCACATGCAGATTAGGCTATCTTGGCAACAGGCCAATCGGAGTTCGGGGGAGCGTGCCTTGCCCGTGAGTCAGTAAGGGCTTACAGTCTTCAATTAGGTACGCAGAGGAGTGGCATGTACACGCAAATCAAGCATAGGTGAGGACGATCCTTTGCCCAATCCAGGGGATGCAGGACACGGGTGCTTATCTAAAGAGCATCACCCCTTGTTTGCTCAAACTTTACAGCTGCAGTGCTCTGTCACGTAGGCTTGGGTAGAAGAAGGCCCAGAGCTCAGGCTAAGAAATTCCAAGTAATGGCCAGGCCTCATGGCTCCGGACAAGGGGAGTGACCCAGGAGACTGCTGGGTTGCATGATTGGGTGTTGCGGAGGTTGGGCAGAGGTTCCTGCAGCAGCTGGGAACGTTGAGGGGTGCTGTCTGAGTTACATGAGGACCCCAGGCACACAGGCAGGAATGTCCCTCTAGGAAATCGAGCAGAACATCCACTGGTGCAGATCAGGAGGGCTGTCCCCAGACTAGGGCCACCTACACAGTGTGGAACTCACCTAGCTGCGCGTGGTACAGGCATAAATGCCCTACAAGCAGGGGAGTGGTCTGGAGGTTAGCAGTAGTGTGTGGGAGACCAGGAGAGAGACTAAGAGGAGCAAGAAAACAACATTCAAAAGCTAGCCTGATGAGCCTGTGGGAGTTGGGGGCGGGTGGATATAGTGAAGGGATGGAAGGAAACGCGCAATGTATCTCAGTCCCGATCCAGGGAGTGGAGCTGCAAGGGTTTACTCCCTGCTCCCAGGTAGTATCAGCAAGCTGTGGCTGTGTGGATTAAAGGCCCCAGTGCAGCCCTCCAGGACCCCAAGTGTCGGTGGGAGGGACAGAGAGGAGATGGAAACAAGAGCAACAATGTAGCTGAAACGCATCCCTGCCTGTGGAGCTGCAAGATTCCAGTCCCTGCCCTGAAGCAGGTGGTGGCAAACTGTGGCTGTGCTGAGGCCAAGCCACTCCACAGGCTAAACATGGTCCTGGTACCAGCAGAGACCAGGCGGGTCCAAGATCAAGCCCCAGCCGGCCTCCACTGAGGATAGACAAAAGCCCCCAGGCCCTCAAAACCCCGTGGGTCTCTCCTTCCTTAATCGTGATGCAGTTCCACATGGGTTGCAGCAGTGTTGATATCCCACTAAGCAACGCTCCTGGGTTGAATTCTAGAGAGATCCTCTGTTTTATGTTATTCCGTCTGCATCTTTCCTGAAGTCAGGTTACCTGCTCATATACAACACACGGGTTTCCTTGCCACAGACACAAAAATGTGCTAATGCAGACACACACACACACACACACACACAGTACATTGTCAAACACACAAGACCGGCCCATGGACTCCTACAGGTTATCTGCTCACAGACACAAGGACCTGCTTATACACACATGCAAGTTACCTTCTCAAAGACACACAATACCTCCTCATATAAACACACAGGCTCTTACTCACAAGCACACAGGACCTGGGCATATACACGAAGGTGACCTGCTGAAAAAGCCTACAGATGACCATCTCCTAGACACACACCAAGGTTACCTGCACACAGGCACGCAGTTCCTCCTGATAGAGACACACTTGTTGCCTGCTCGCAGATACACAGGAACGGCTCAGACACACGCCCAGGTGACCAGCTCGCAGACACACAAGACCTACTCATGTTCACATTGGCTGCCTGCTCACAGACACGCAGTACCTGCTCATATAGCCACGCAGGTTACCTTCTCACAGAAACAAGACCTTTCTCATACATATACACAGGTTACCTGCACACAGACAAAAGTGCCTGCTCACACACACGCACAGCTTACCTGCTCACAGACACACAGGAACTGTTCATCTACACTCCTTGAGGACCTGATCACAGATATACAAGACATGCTCCTATACACACGCAGCTTACCTGCTCACAAACACTATTACCTCTTCTTGTACACACACACACACACACACACACAGGTTTCCTGCTCATAGACACAGAAGCCTGCTTCTATACGCACACAGGTGATCTTCTCACAGACACAAGAACCTCCTCATCTACACCCACAGGTGATGTGCTCACAGTGACAAGAACCTGCTCACCTATACACACAGCTTTCCTACTCACAGGCAGAAAGGTGCTGCTCATAAACACAAACACAGGTTACCTGCTCACAGACACTAGTACGTCCTCCCTTAGACACACAGGTTTCCTGCTCATAGACAACATAACCTGATCACACACACAGATTACCTGTTCACAGACAAAAGAACCATAGACATATATACCCACAAGATACCTTCCACAGACAAAGGGACGTGCGAATATACCCACACAGTACCCTGCTCACAGACACAGGAACCGACGCATGTACGCATTCAGGTTATCTGCTCACAGACCCAACAATGGCTAAAAAACACAAGCATGTTGATATGCTCACAGACACACAGGACCTTGTCGTAAACACCCACGTTACCTGCTCACAGGCACACCGGACCTGCTCCCGTATACACAACCGGTACATGCTCACACAAGAAGGACCTGCTCACACACGCACGCATACACACACACACAAACACACACGTTACTTTCTCGCAGGCACGCAGTACCTGCTCATATACACACACTGGTTACCTGCTCATAGACACAAAACCTATACACACGCGTATTACTTCATCCCACACACACAGAACCCCCTACTATAAAATCACAGGCTTTCTACTCACAGACACACAAGAACTGCTCATATAAATAAGGTGACCTTCTCATAGAAACACACTGGTGAACAGCTCATGTACACACACAGGTTCCCTGCGCCCAGGCACAAGTTCCTGCGAATGTACACACACCGTTTGTATCTGCCTTCTACAGATACAAAGGAACTGCTCAGATACACGCATCAGTTCCCAGACACACAGGGCCTGCTCATATACAACTTGGTTGCCCGCTCACAGACACTACTACCTCCTCTTATACACACATACGTTTCCAGCTCACAGACACAAGAACCTTCTCATATACACACACAGGTCACCTTACCACATACACCAGAATATATGCTCATTTACACACACAGTAACCTGCGCACAGACAAAAGGACCTACTCCTATATACACACAGGTTACCTTGCCATAGACACAAGAACCAGATAATATACAAACACAGTAAGCCTATTCATAACTCTACTGATGTTCTGCTTCAAAGCATCAGACATAATTCTTAAGTTTTCTTCAGCTTCTCTGATGATCTTACTAGATTTTTGTTCATGTGGTTTAAGTCAGCTTGGTTGTCTTCTAAGTCCCTGATGCTGTTCTCTGCTTCCACCGTTCGATTCTCCAGGTCCCTGAGTCTGCTACTGGTTTTCCTTATCACCTCCCTAAGGTCCTGAATTTCCCTTTGGTTTATCGCTCTTACCTCTTCGATCATTTCATCCTTTTTCTCTATTGTTTCCCTCCTATTGTGTATGACTCCAAGGAGCATTCTGAAATTTTCTCTCTATGCCCGCTCAATGTCTGCTTCTTCTATACATGTTATTCTGTTCACGGCATCTTCTCTCATTGCTGTTAGTTTGTCCCATGTATTTTTTACATTTTTGCATTGAGTTCGTTGGGACTGAAGGCGGTTTGCCTTGCATTGTTTTAGAGGAGCCAGGACCCATTTTGCAGTGTGTCGAAGAGCACTGGCTCTCTCTGGGAGACTTGTAGGAATGCTTTTTTGCACTGCCTACAGTTTATTTCACAACAGAAGTAACCTACCACTTGATGCTCCTGTACTTCCATCTCAGGGGATGTCCCGTCCCGCGGGGTCATTCACCGTGGATCCTGGAGGAGAGAGTGGGAATTGGGTGGGTACAAGAGGCACGGAGAATGAGGACAAGACAATATCCTGATCAAGTCCCGTTTTAATGAACAAAGAGTCACAGCTTATAACGGCCAGCCAAGGGGGTGTGGGGGCCTCGGCCGCACATGCAGATTAGGCTATCTTGGCAACAGGCCAATCGGAGTTCAGGGGAGCGTGCCTTGCCCGTGAGTCAGTAAGGGCTTACAGTCTTCAATTAGGTACGCAGAGGAGTGGCATGTACACGCAAATCAAGCATAGGTGAGGACGATCCTTTGCCCAATCCAGGGGATGCAGGACACGGGTGCTTATCTAAAGAGCATCACCCCTTGTTTGCTCAAACTTTACAGCTGCAGTGCTCTGTCACGTAGGCTTGGGTAGAAGAATGCCCAGAGCTCAGGCTAAGAAATTCCAAGTAATGGCCAGGCCTCATGGCTCCGGACAAGGGGAGTGACCCAGGAGACTGCTGGGTTGCATGATTGGGTGTTGCGGAGGTTGGGCAGAGGTTCCTGCAGCAGCTGGGAACGTTGAGGGGTGCTGTCTGAGTTACATGAGGACCCCAGGCACACAGGCAGGAATGTCCCTCTAGGAAATCGAGCAGAACATCCACTGGTGCAGATCAGGAGGGCTGTCCCCAGACTAGGGCCACCTACACAGTGTGGAACTCACCTAGCTGCGCGTGGTACAGGCATAAATGCCCTACAAGCAGGGGAGTGGTCTGGAGGTTAGCAGTAGTGTGTGGGAGACCAGGAGAGAGACTAAGAGGAGCAAGAAAACAACATTCAAAAGCTAGCCTGATGAGCCTGTGGGAGTTGGGGGCGGGTGGATATAGTGAAGGGATGGAAGGAAACACGCAATGTATCTCAGTCCCGATCCAGGGAGTGGAGCTGCAAGGGTTTACTCCCTGCTCCCAGGTAGTATCAGCAAGCTGTGGCTGTGTGGATTAAAGGCCCCAGTGCAGCCCTCCAGGACCCCAAGTGTCGGTGGGAGGGACAGAGAGGAGATGGAAACAAGAGCAACAATGTAGCTGAAACGCATCCCTGCCTGTGGAGCTGCAAGATTCCAGTCCCTGCCCTGAAGCAGGTGGTGGCAAACTGTGGCTGTGCTGAGGCCAAGCCACTCCACAGGCTAAACATGGTCCTGGTACCAGCAGAGACCAGGCGGGTCCAAGATCAAGCCCCAGCCGGCCTCCACTGAGGATAGACAAAAGCCCCCAGGCCCTCAAAACCCCGTGGGTCTCTCCTTCCTTAATCGTGATGCAGTTCCACATGGGTTGCAGCAGTGTTGATATCCCTCTAAGCAACGCTCCTGGGTTGAATTCTAGAGAGATCCTCTGTTTTATGTTATTCCGTCTGCATCTTTCCTGAAGTCAGGTTACCTGCTCATATACAACACACGGGTTTCCTTGCCACAGACACAAAAATGTGCTAATGCAGACACACACACACACACACACAGTACATTGTCAAACACACAAGACCGGCCCATGGACTCCTACAGGTTATCTGCTCACAGACACAAGGACCTGCTTATACACACATGCAAGTTACCTTCTCAAAGACACACAATACCTCCTCATATAAACACACAGGCTCTTACTCACAAGCACACAGGACCTGGGCATATACACGAAGGTGACCTGCTGAAAAAGCCTACAGATGACCATCTCCTAGACACACACCAAGGTTACCTGCACACAGGCACGCAGTTCCTGCTGATAGAGACACACTTGTTGCCTGCTCGCAGATACACAGGAACGGCTCAGACACACGCCCAGGTGACCAGCTCGCAGACACACAAGACCTACTCATGTTCACATTGGCTGCCTGCTCACAGACACGCAGTACCTGCTCATATAGCCACGCAGGTTACCTTCTCACAGAAACAAGACCTTTCTCATACATATACACAGGTTACCTGCACACAGACAAAAGTGCCTGCTCACACACACGCACAGCTTACCTGCTCACAGACACACAGGAACTGTTCATCTACACTCCTTGAGGACCTGATCACAGATATACAAGACATGCTCCTATACACACGCAGGTTACCTGCTCACAAACACTATTACCTCTTCTTGTACACACACACACACACACACAGGTTTCCTGCTCATAGACACAGAAGCCTGCTTCTGTACGCACACAGGTGATCTTCCCACAGACACAAGAACCTCCTCATCTACACCCACAGGTGATGTGCTCACAGTGACAAGAACCTGCTCACCTATACACACAGCTTTCCTACTCACAGACAGAAAGGTGCTGCTCATAAACACAAACACAGGTTACCTGCTCACAGACACTAGTACGTCCTCCCTTAGACACACAGGTTTCCTGCTCATAGACAACATAACCTGATCACACACACAGATTACCTGTTCACAGACACAAGAACCATAGACATATATACCCACAAGATACCTTCCACAGACAAAGGGACGTGCGAATATACCCACACAGTACCCTGCTCACAGACACAGGAACCGACGCATGTACGCATTCAGGTTATCTGCTCACAGACCCAACAAATGGCTAAAAAACACAAGCATGTTGATATGCTCACAGGCACACCGGACCTGCTCACGTATACACAACGGGTACATGCTCACACAAGAAGGACCTGCTCACACACGCACGCATACACACACACACACACACACACAAACACACACGTTACTTTCTCACAGGCACGCAGTACCTGCTCATATACACACACTGGTTACCTGCTCATAGACATAAAAACTATACACACGCGTATTATTGATCTCACACACACAGAACCCCCTACTAAAAATCACAGGCTTTCTACTCACAGACACCCAAGAACTGCTCCTATAAATAAGGTGACCTCCTCATAGAAACACACTGGTGAACAGCTCATGTAAACACACAGGTTCCCTGCACCCAAGCACAAGTTCCTGCGAATGGACACACACCGTTTGTATCTGCCTTCTACAGATACAAAGGAACTGCTCAGATACACGCATCAGTTCCCAGACACACAGGGCCTGCTCATATACAACTTGGTTGCCTGCTCACAGACACTACTACCTCCTCTTATACACACATACGTTTCCAGCTCACAGACACAAGAACCTTCTCATATACACACACAGGTCACCTTACCACATACACCAGAATATATGCTGATTTACACACACAGTAACCTGCGCACAGACAAAATGACCTACTCCTATATACACGCAGGTTACCTTGCCATAGACACAAGAACCAGATAATATACAAACACAGTAAGCCTATTCATAACTCTACTGATGTTCTGCTTCAAAGCATCAGACATAATTCTTAAGTTTTCTTCAGCTTCTCTGATGATCTTATTAGATTTTTGTTCATGTGGTTTAGGTCAGCTTGGTTGTCTTCTAAGTCCCTGATGCTGTTCTCTGATTCCCCCAGTCGATTCTCCAAGTCCCTGAGTCTGCTACTGGTTTTCCTTATCACCTCCCTAAGGTCCTGAATTTCCCTTTGGTTTATCGCTCTTACCTCTTCGATCATTTCATCCTTTTTCTCTATTGTTTCCCTCCTATTGTGTATGACTCCAAGGAGCATTCTGAAATTTTCTCTCTATGCCCGCTCAATTTCTGCTTCTTCTATACATGTTATTCTGTTCACGGCATCTTCTCTCATTGCTGTTAGTTTGTCCCATGTATTTTTTATATTTTTGCATTGAGTTCATTGGGACTGAAGGCGGTTTGCCTTGCATTGTTTTAGAGGAGCCAGGACCCATTTTGCAGTGTGTCGAAGAGCACTGGCTCTCTCTGGGAGACTTGTAGGAATGCTTTTTTGCACTTCCTACAGTTTATTTCAAAACAGAAGTAACCTACCTCTTGATGTTCCTGTACTTCCATCTCAGGGGATGTCCTGTCCCGCGAGGTCATTCACCGTGGATCCTGGAGGAGAGAGTGGGAATTGGGTGGGTACAAGAGGCATGGAGAATGAGGACAAGACAATATCCTGATCAAGTCCCGTTTTAATGAACAAAGAGTCACAGCTTATAAATGCCAGCCAAGGGGGTGTGGGGGCATCGGCCGCACATGCAGATTAGGCTATCTTGGCAACAGGCCAATCAGAGTTCAGGGGAGCGTGCCTTGCCCGTGAGTCAGTAAGGGCTTACGGTCTTCAATTAGGTACGCAGAGGAGTGGCATGTACACGCAAATCAAGCATAGGTGATGACGATCCTTTGCCCAATCCAGGGGATGCAGGACACGGGTGCTTATCTAAAGAGCATCACCCCTTGTTTGCTCAAACTTTACAGCTGCAGTGCTCTGTCACGTAGGCTTGGGTAGAAGAATGCCCAGAGCTCAGGCTAAGAAATTCCAAGTAATGGCCAGGCCTCATGGCTCCGGACAAGGGGAGTGACCCAGGAGACTGCTGGGTTGCATGATTGGGTGTTGCGGAGGTTGGGCAGAGGTTCCTGCAGCAGTTGGGAACGTTGAGGGGTGCTGTCTGAGTTACATGAGGACCCCAGGCACACAGGCAGGAATGTCCCTCTAGGAAATCGAGCAGAACATCCACTGGTGCAGATCAGGAGGGCTGTCCCCAGACTAGGGCCACCTACACAGTGTGGAACTCACCTAGCTGCGCGTGGTACAGGCATAAATGCCCTACAAGCAGGGGAGTGGTCTGGAGGTTAGCAGTAGTGTGTGGGAGACGAGGAGAGAGACTAAGAGGAGCAAGAAAACAACATTCAAAAGCTAGCCTGATGAGCCTGTGGGAGTTGGGGGCGGGTGGATATAGTGAAGGGATGGAAGGAAACGTGCAATGTATCTCAGTCCCGATCCAGGGAGTGGAGCTGCAAGGGTTTACTCCCTGCTCCCAGGTAGTATCAGCAAGCTGTGGCTGTGTGGATTAAAGGCCCCAGTGCAGCCCTCCAGGACCCCAAGTGTCGGTGGGAGGGACAGAGAGGAGATGGAAACAAGAGCAACAATGTAGCTGAAACGCATCCCTGCCTGTGGAGCTGCAAGATTCCAGTCCCTGCCCTGAAGCAGGTGGTGGCAAACTGTGGCTGTGCTGAGGCCAAGCCACTCCACAGGCTAAACATGGTCCTGGTACCAGCAGAGACCAGGCGGGTCCAAGGTCAAGCCCCAGCCGGCCTCCACTGAGGATAGACAAAAGCCCCCAGGCCCTCAAAACCCAGTGCGTCTCTCCTTCCTTAATCGTGATGCTGTTCCACATGGGTTGCAGCAGTGTTGATATCCCTCTAAGCAACGCTCCTGGGTTGAATTCTAGAGAGATCCTCTGTTTTATGTTATTCCGTCTGCATCTTTCCTGAAGTCAGGTTACCTGCTCATATACAACACACGGGTTTCCTTGCCACAGACACAAAAATGTGCTAATGCAGACACACACACACACACACACACACACACACACAGTACATTGTCAAACACACAAGACCGGCCCATGGACTCCTACAGGTTATCTGCTCACAGACACAAGGACCTGCTTATACACACATGCAAGTTACCTTCTCAAAGACACACAATACCTCCTCATATAAACACACAGGCTCTTACTCACAAGCACACAGGACCTGGGCATATACACGAAGGTGACCTGCTGAAAAAGCCTACAGATGACCATCTCCTAGACACACACCAAGGTTAACTGCACACAGGCACGCAGTTCCTGCTGATAGAGACACACTTGTTGCCTGCTCACAGATACACAGGAACGGCTCAGACACACGCCCAGATGACCAGCTCGCAGACACACAAGACCTACTCATGTTCACATTGGCTGCCTGCTCACAGACACGCAGTACCTGCTCATATAGCCACGCAGATTACCTTCTCACAGAAACAAGACCTTTCTCATACATATACACAGGTTACCTGCACACAGACAAAAGTGCCTGCTCACACACATGCACAGCTTACCTGCTCACAGACACACAGGAACTGTTCATCTACACTCATTGAGGACCTGATCACAGATATACAAGACACGCTCCTATACACACGCAGGTTACCTGCTCACAAACACTATTACCTCTTCTTGTACACACACACACACAGGTTTCCTGCTCATAGACACAGAAGCCTGCTTCTATACGCACACAGGTGATCTTCTCACAGACACAAGAACCTCCTCATCTACACCCACAGGTGATGTGCTCACAGTGACAAGAACCTGCTCACCTATACACACAGCTTTCCTACTCACAGACAGAAAGGTGCTGCTCATAAACACAAACACAGGTTACCTGCTCACAGACACTAGTAAGTCCTCCCTTACACAGATTACGTGCTCATAGACAACATAACCTGATCACGCGCACACACAGATTACCTGTTCACAGACACAAGAACCATAGACATATATACCCACAAGATACATTCCACAGACAAAGGGACGTGCGAATATACCCACACAGTACCCTGCTCACACACACAGGAACCGACGCTTGTACACATTCAGGTTATCTGCTCACAGACCCAACAAATGGCTTAAAAACACAAGCATGTTGATATGCTCACAGACACACAGGAACTTGTCGTAAACACACACGTTACCTGCTCACAGGCACACAGGACTTGCTCCCGTATACGCAACGGGTACATGCTCACACAAGAAGGACCTGCTCACACATGCACACATACACACACACACACACACACGTTTCTTTCTCGCAGGCATGCAGTACCTGCTCATATACACACACTGGTTATCCGCTCATAGACACAAAACCTATACACACGCGTATTACTTGATCTCACACACACAGAACCCCCTACTATAAAATCACAGGCTTTCTACTCACAGACACCCAAGAACTGCTCATATAAATAAGGTGACCTACTCATAGAAACACACTGGTGAACAGCTCATGTACACACACAGGTTCCCTGCGCCCAGGCACAAGTTCCTGCGAATGGACACACACCGTTTGTATCTGCCTTCTACAGATACAAAGGAACTGCTCAGATACACGCATCAGTTCCCAGACACACAGGGCCTGCTCATATACAACTTGGTTGCCTGCTCACAGACACTACTACCTCCTCTTATACACACATACGTTTCCAGCTCACAGACACAAGAACCTTCTCATATACACACACAGGTCACCTTACCACATACACCAGAGTATATGCTGATTTACACACACAGTAACCTGCGCACAGACAAAATGACCTACTCCTACATACACACAGGTTACCTTGCCATAGACACAAGAACCAGATAATATACAAACACAGTAAGCCTATTCATAACTCTACTGATGTTCTGCTTCAAAGCATCAGACATAATTCTTAAGTTTTCTTCAGCTTCTCTGATGATTTTTTAAATCTTTAAAAAAAAATTTTTTTTTTAAATTTTAACAATTTATTAGGGCTCATACAGTTCTTTTCACAGTTCATACATATACATACATCAATTGTATAAAGCACACCTGTACAGTCTTTGCCCTAATCATTTTTTTCTCTTTTCTTCTTTTACATTTTATTAGGGAGCCATACAACTCTTACCACAATCCATACATATACATACATCAGTTGTATAAAGCATATCCATACATTCCCTGCCCCAATCATTCTCAAGGCATTTGCTCTCCACTTAAGCCCCTTGCATCAGGTCCTCTTTTTCCCCCCCCTCCCTATTCCCCCCTCCCTCATATGCCCTTGGTAATTTAAGCATCGTTATTTTGTCATATCTTGCCCTATCCGGAGTCTCCCTTCCCCCCTTCTCTGCTGTCCCTCTCCCAGGGAAGAGGTCACATGTGGATCCTTGTAATCAGTTCCCCCTTTCCAACCCACTCACGCTCCACTCTCCCAGCATCGTCCCTCACACCCTTGGTCCTGAAGGTATCATCCACCCTGGATTCCCTGTACCTCCAACCCTCATATGTACCAGTGTACAGCCTCTGTCCTCTCCAGCCCTGCAAGGTAGAATTCGGATCATGGTAGTTGGGGGGAGGAAGCATCCAGGATCTGGGGGAAAGCTGTGTTCTTCATCGATACTACCTCACACCCTAATTAACCCATCTCCTCTCCTAAACCCCTCTATGAGGTGATCTTCATTGGCCGACACTTGGGCCTTGGGTCTCCACTCTGCAATTCCCCCTTCATTAATATGACATATATATACATATATACATATATACATATACACATACATACACACACTTATATCTTTTTTTTTGTATGATGCCTTATACCTGGTCCCTTGGGCACCTCGTGGTCGCACTAGCCGGTGTGCTTCTTCCATGTGGGCTTATTTGCTTCTGAGCTAGATGGCCGCTTGTTCACCTTCAAGCCTTTAAGACCCCAGACACTATCTCTTTTGATAGCCGGGCACCAACAGCTTTCTTCACCACATTTGCTTATGCACCCATTTGTCTTCAGCGATCCTATCATGGAGGTGTGCAGTCAATGATATGATTTTTTGTTCTTTGATGCCTGGTAACTGATCCCCTTGGGACCACTCGATCACACAGGCTGGTGTGTTCTTCCATGTGGACTTTGTTGCTTCTGAGCTAGATGGCCGCTTGTTTATCTTCAAGCCTTTAAGACCCCAGTCACTATCTCTTTTGATAGCCGGGCACCATCAGCTTTCTTCACCACATTTACTTGTTCACCCACTTTGGCTCCAGCCGTTGTGTCGGGAGAGTGAGCATCATAGAGTTCCAATTTAATAAAAGAAGGTATTCATGCATTGAGGGAGTGTTTGAGTAGAGGCCCAAGGTCCTTCCGCCACCTTAATACTTGACCTATAAATATAGACACATAGATCTATTTCCCTATCCTCCTATATATATTTGCATGTACATGTCTTTGTCTAGACCTCCATGGATGCCCTTTGACTCCTAGCTCTTTCATCCATCTCCCTTGACTTTCCTCCTGCCCTAGTACCATGCTTCATCGCCACCTGGGCTAGAGTATACCTTTTCTCTAAGCAACCTTACCCTTGATCATTTCCCACCATGCCTGCCACTCCCCCTTCTCTACCATTTGGGGTCCCATGTTTTTCCCTTGTCCCTGGGTTTGTTAACACCACTTCCTTACCCCCCCTACCCCCCCACCCCAAGTCCCCCCGGAACTGTCGGTCCCGTTGTTTTTCCTCCAGATAGTTCATCCAGCCTGTCCTATTCAGACAGACCTGTGGAGTCACTAACATGCACGAAAACAAGACAGAGGAAAACAAAGCAACAGTATACAACCAGACAACAAAACAACAAAAACAAACCACTGACAAAGAACAGAACAAAACAGTTCACAAGAGAAAAGCTTGTAGTTAGTTCAGGGATCGTTTGCTGGCCCTTAGGAGCGTTTTCCAGTCCAATCTGTTGGGGCACCACGCCCTGGCCCCAAAGTCCACTTTCAGCATTCCCTGGGGACCTTGCCACTCCATTCCCTTGCTGTTCCGCTGCACTCCCCCAGTGATTTGCCTCGGTGTGGTGGGATCAGGTCAGGTGCAATTCCCACACTGTGTCTCCGGTGCTGTCCCCTGTATTGCCCTTAGTCACTGAGGGGCATCATGTCTCATAGTAGGGCCAGCCATGTTGTTCTCTCTGTGGACTGGCTGCTCTACTCAGTAACATCATCATCACGGCCTGGTGGGCCAGGCTGTGCTCCACTCTCTCCTCCTGCCCCTTCATCTGCTCCTGTGTGCTCTGATCAGATATGTCCATCTCCCGGAGCTGCAGAGTCAATGTCGTCCTTTGGAACAAATTCTTTTCGGGGAAGGGCAGGAATCCACTTAATTTATGGTGCTGGGGCCAGCCTCCCAGACCTCTCCACTGGTTCCCTCCTCCACGCCGGGATATTGCATTCACACCTTGCGACACTGGGTTGAAGTCTGGTCCCCCTTTCCCTGTGGAGATATAAACAATACCCTCCCATTGGGTGGATTAATGCCCCCTGACCCCACTACCCTTTTCTTCCTTGTATTCATCCTTTTGTTTTCCTTTCCCCACCTCCTCCACCATTGTCTACCATGTACATCCCTGGTCTTGGTCTGGTCCCTTCCATACTACACAGTCTTCACCCCTAAAATGTTTGTATACAGTAGCTTTTTCCCCTATGCCCCTTTTGCTTTTTAAAAAAAAATTTTTAATTCTTACCTCAGCGGGCTCATGTTGTACTTGTCCTTTTGTGCCTGACTTACTTCGCTTAGCATGATTTCCTCCAGTTCTTCCCATGCCGCTATGTGCCTCGTACGTTCATCACTGCTTTTTAGTGATGCGTAGTATTCCATTGTATGTATATACCACAGTTTTTTAATCCAATCGTCAGTTGATGGAAATCTGGGTTGCTTCCAACTCCTTGCAATTGTGAACTGTGCCGCAATGAACATTGGAGCACAGATGTCTGGTCTTGGTTTGTTTCTTGCCTCTTCTGGGTATATGCCCAGTAGGGGGATTGCTGGGTCATATGGTAACTCTATTTCCATCTGTTTTAGGTATCGCCAGATTGATTTCCATAGTGGCTGTACGTACTTACAGTCCCACCAGCAGTGGATGAGAGTTCCTGTCTCCCCACAGCCCCTCCAACACTTGTTGCTTTCTGATTTTTTGAATTGGGCTACCTTTGAGGGTGTCAGGTGGTACCTCATTGTTGTTTTAATTTGCATTTCTCTTATGGCTAAAGATCGGGAACATTTTCTCATATGTTTGTTGGCCATTCGGATTTCTGCCCCTCTGAAACTTCTGTTCAAGTCCTTTGCCCACCTTTCAAGTGGGCTATTGGTTTTTTTTCTTTTTGGAAGCTAGCAGAGTACTGTAGATTTTAGTAATAAGGCCTTTGTCTGATGTGTCATTGCTAAAGATGTTTTCCCAGTCTGTGGATTCTCTTATTACTCTCTTGGTGAATTCTTTAGATGTACCCAAGTGTTTTATCTTCAGTATATCCCATTTGTCGATTTGTGCCTCCTCTGTGTTTGTGTCCTTCCCTATTTCTGATAGCCTGTGTATTGCCTGCGCCAAAGTTCTCAAGTTGGTCCCAATTCCCTCATTGATGGCCCTAATAATTTGGGGTTTAACTTCAAGGTCTGTGATCCACCTTGAGGTTATTCTTGTGCATGGAGTGAGATAAGGGTCTTGCTTCATTTTTCTGCATGTTGATATCCATTTTTTCCAGCACCACTTGTTAAAGAGGGCATCTGCTTCCCATTTGATATTTTTGGGGCCCTTGTCAAAGATCAGCTGTGTGTATGCTGATGCTTTTATTTCTGGGTTTTCAGTTCTTTTCCATTGGTCTGAGTATCTGTCATTGTACCAATACCATGCAGTTTTGAGAACTGTGGCTGCATAGTATGTGCCAAAGTCAGGTAAAGCAAGCCCTCCCACGGTGTCCTTCTTCTTGAGGAGTTCTCTGCTAATTCTGGGCTTCTTCCCTCTCCATATGAAGTTGGTAATCAGTTTTTCCATTTCTTTGAAGAAAGATGATGGTAATTGTATAGGGATAGCATTAAACTTATATAGTGCCTTTGGCAGAATTGACATCTTAACTATATTAAGTCTCCCAATCCAAGAGCATGGAATATTCTTCCATTTGTTGAGGTCGCTCTTGGTTTCTTGTAATAGTGTTCTATAGTTTTCCCTATATAGATCTTTAGTTTTTTCAGTCAAGTGTATCCCTAGATATTTCAGTTTGTGTTTGGCTATTGTGAAGGGTACCACCTTTTTGATCTCTTCTTCTGTGGTCTTATCTGATGTGTATAACAGTCCGATGGACTTCTGTTTGTTGATCTTGTATCCTGCCACTCTGCCAAACTCCTCTATTGCTTCCAGTACTCCCCTTGTGGAACTTTTGGGATTTTCCATATATAAAATCGTATCATCTGCAAATAACGATAGTTTCACCTCTTCCTTCCCCAGACGAATACCTTTGATGTCACTTCTTTGCCTTATGCTGTTAGCTAAAACCTCCAGCACGATATTAAATAGGAGTGGAGACAAGGGGCATCCTTGTCTGGTTCCCTTTTTCAGTGGGATTGTGTTAGTCTTTTCTCCATTGACTATGACTTTGGCTGTTGGTTTTTCATATATAGCTTGTATTGTCTTGAGGAACTTTCCTTCCATTCCTATCTTCGCTAGTGTCTTAAACAGGAATTGGTGTTGGATGTTGTCGAATGCTTTTTCTGCGTCTATTGATATTATCATGTGATTCTTATACTTTTTCATGTCAATGTGACGAATAATACTAATGGTCTTTCGTATGTTGAACCATCCCTGCATCCCTGGTATGAATCCCACTTGGTCATGGTTAATTATTTGTTTTATATACTTTTGTATTCTGTTGGCTAGTATTTTGTTAAGGATTTTGCATCAATGTTCATTAGGGATATCGGTCTGTAGTTCTCGATTCTTGTGGGATCCTTGCCCGGTTTGGGTATCAGAGTTATACTAGCTTCATAGAAGGAGTTTGGGAGTTTGCCATCTTTTTCTATGTTCTGGAAAAGTTTGTGTAGGATTGGTATTAGTTCTTCCCTGAATGCTTGATAGAATTCTCCAGTGTATCCATCTGGTCCAGGGGATTTTTTTGTTGGTAATCCCTTGATAACCTTTTCTATTTCTTCTATTGCGATGGGTCTGTTGAGATTCTTGATGTGCACCGAGGATAGTCTAGGGAGGGATTGTTTTTCCAGGAATTTGTCCATGTCTTCCAAATTGTTGTATTCATTGGAGTACAATCCTTCATAGTATTGTGTAACTATGCTTTTGATTTCATTAGGGTCTGTTGTAATGACCCCTCTTTCATCCCTTATTCTTGCTATTGAGATTTGTTCCCTCCTTTCTTTGGTTAGGTTTGCCAATGGTCTATCGATCCTGTTTATCTTTTCAAAGAACCAACTTTTAGCGATATTAATTTTTTCCATAGTTTTTTTATTTTCCCTCTCCTGAATCTCAGCCCTGATTTTTATAATTTCTTTTCTTTTACTATTAGTAGGGTTGTCCTGCTGACTCAGCTCTAGTTTTTGTAAATTTTGTGTCAGCGTATCCGTCATGAGTCTCTCTTCCTTTCTCAGGTGTGCTTGTATTGCTATGAACCTTCCTCTGATGACTGCCTTTGCTGTGTCCCATAAGTTTTGGTACGTCGTGTGCTCATTTTCATTGGTTTCGAGAAATTTCCTGATTTCGTCTCGGATCTGCACCAGTATGCACTCCTTTTGCAGTAGAGAGTTATTCATCCTCCAATTATTTGCTCTTATTTTCTTTGTCTTCCTTTTGTTGATTTCCAGTCTTATGGCACAGTGGTCAGAGAGAGAGGTCTGTATTATTTCAATGTGCTTAAATTTATGTAGATTTGCCCAGACATAATTCTCAAGTTTTCTTCAGCTTCTCTGATGATCTTATTAGATTTTTGTTCATGTGGTTTAGGTCAGCTTGGTTGTCTTCTAAGTCCCTGCTGTTCTCTGATTCCCCCGGTCGATTCTCCAGGTCCCTGAGTCAGCTACTGGTTTTCCTTATCACCTCCCTAAGGTCCTGAATTTCCCTTTGGTTAATCGCTCTTACCTCTTCGATCATTTCATCCTTTTTCTCTATTGTTTCCCTCCTATTGTGTATGACTCCAAGGAGCATTCTGAAAATTTCTCTCTATGCCCGCTCAATGTCTGCTTCTTCTATACATGTTATTCTGTTCACGGCATCTTCTCTCATTGCTGTTAGTTTGTCCCATGTATTTTTTATATTTTTGCATTGAGTTCGTTGGGACTGAAGGCGGTTTGCCTTGCATTGTTTTAGAGGAGCCAGGACCCATTTTGCAGTGTGTCGAAGAGCACTGGCTCTCTCTGGGAGACTTGTAGGAATGCTTTTTTGCACTGCCTACAGTTTATTTCACAACGGAAGTAACCTACCACTTGATGCTCCTGTACTTCCATCTCAGGGGATGTCCCGTCCCGCGGGGTCATTCACCGTGGATCCTGGAGGAGAGAGTGGGAATTGGGTGGGTACAAGAGGCACGGAGAATGAGGACAAGACAATATCCTGATCAAGTCCCGTTTTAATGAACAAAGAGTCACAGCTTATAACGGCCAGCCAAGGGGGTGTGGGGGCCTCGGCCGCACATGCAGATTAGGCTATCTTGGCAACAGGCCAATCGGAGTTCAGGGGAGCGTGCCTTGCCCGTGAGTCAGTAAGGGCTTACGGTCTTCAATTAGGTACGCAGAGGAGTGGCATGTACACGCAAATCAAGCATAGGTGAGGACGATCCTTTGCCCAATCCAGGGGATGCAGGACACGGGTGCTTATCTAAAGAGCATCACCCCTTGTTTGCTCAAACTTTACAGCTGCAGTGCTCTGTCACGTAGGCTTGGGTAGAAGAATGCCCAGAGCTCAGGCTAAGAAATTCCAAGTAATGGCCAGGCCTCATGGCTCCGGACAAGGGGAGTGACCCAGGAGACTGCTGGGTTGCATGATTGGGTGTTGCGGAGGTTGGGCAGAGGTTCCTGCAGCAGCTGGGAACGTTGAGGGGTGCTGTCTGAGTTACATGAGGACCCCAGGCACACAGGCAGGAATGTCCCTCTAGGAAATCGAGCAGAACATCCACTGGTGCAGATCAGGAGGGCTGTCCCCAGACTAGGGCGACCTACACAGTGTGGAACTCACCTAGCTGCGCGTGGTACAGGCATAAATGCCCTACAAGCAGGGGAGTGGTCTGGAGGTTAGCAGTCGTGTGTGGGAGACGAGGAGAGAGACTAAGAGGAGCAAGAAAACAACATTCAAAAGCTAGCCTGATGAGCCTGTGGGAGTTGGGGGCGGGTGGATATAGTGAAGGGATGGAAGGAAACGCGCAATGTATCTCAGTCCCGATCCAGGGAGTGGAGCTGCAAGGGTTTACTCCCTGCTCCCAGGTAGTATCAGCAAGCTGTGGCTGTGTGGATTAAAGGCCCCAGTGCAGCCCTCCAGGACCCCAAGGGTCGGTGGGAGGGACAGAGAGGAGATGGAAACAAGAGCAACAATGTAGCTGAAACACATCCCTGCCTGTGGAGCTGTAAGATTCCAGTCCCTGCCCTGAAGCAGGTGGTGGCAAACTGTGGCTGTGCTGAGGCCAAGCCACTCCACAGGCTAAACATGGTCCTGGTACCAGCAGAGACCAGGCGGGTCCAAGGTCAAGCCCCAGCCGGCCTCCACTGAGGATAGACAAAAGCCCCCAGGCCCTCAAAACCCCGTGGGTCTCTCCTTCCTTAATCGTGATGCTGTTCCACATGGGTTGCAGCAGTGTTGATATCCCTCTAAGCAACGCTCCTGGGTTGAATTCTAGAGAGATCCTCTGTTTTATGTTATTCCGTCTGCATCTTTCCTGAAGTCAGGTTACCTGCTCATATACAACACACGGGTTTCCTTGCCACAGACACAAAAATGTGCTAATGCATACACACACACACACACACACACACACACACAGTACATTGTCAAACACACAAGACCGGCCCATGGACTCCTACAGGTTATCTGCTCACAGACACAAGGACCTGCTTATACACACATGCAAGTTACCTTCTCAAAGACACACAATACCTCCTCATATAAACACACAGGCTCTTACTCACAAGCACACAGGACCTGGGCATATACACGAAGGTGACCTGCTGAAAAAGCCTACAGATGACCATCTCCTAGACACACACCAAGGTTACCTGCACACAGGCACGCAGTTCCTGCTGATAGAGACACACTTGTTGCCTGCTCGCAGATACACAGGAACGGCTCAGACACACGCCCAGGTGACCAGCTCGCAGACACACAAGACCTACTCATGTTCACATTGGCTGCCTGCTCACAGACACGCAGTACCTGCTCATATAGCCACACAGGGTACCTTCTCACAGAAACAAGACCTTTCTCATACATATACACAGGTTACCTGCACACAGACAAAAGTGCCTGCTCACACACACGCACAGCTTACCTGCTCACAGACACACAGGAACTGTTCATCTACACTCCTTGAGGACCTGATCACAGATATACAAGACATGCTCCTATACACACGCAGGTTACCTGCTCACAAACACTATTACCTCTTCTTGTACACACACACACACACACAGGTTTCCTGCTCATAGACACAGAAGCCTGCTTCTGTACGCACACAGGTGATCTTCTCACAGACACAAGAACCTCCTCATCTACACCCACAGGTGATGTGCTCACAGTGACAAGAACCTGCTCACCTATACACACAGCTTTCCTACTCACAGACAGAAAGGTGCTGCTCATAAACACAAACACAGGTTACCTGCTCACAGACACTAGTACGTCCTCCCTTAGACACACAGGTTTCCTGCTCATAGACAACATAACCTGATCACACACACAGATTACCTGTTCACAGACACAAGAACCATAGACATATATACCCACAAGATACCTTCCACAGATAAAGGGACGTGCGAATATACCCACACAGTACCCTGCTGACAGACACAGGAACCGACGCATGTACGCATTCAGGTTATATGCTCACAGACCCAACAAATGGCTAAAAAACACAAGCATGTTGATATGCTCACAGACACACAGGACCTTGTCGTAAACACACACGTTACCTGCTCACAGGCACACCGGACCTGCTCCCGTATTCACAACGGGTACATGCTCACACAAGAAGGACCTGGTCACACATGCACGCATACACACACACACACACACACACACACACACACACAAACACACACGTTACTTTCTCGCAGGCACGCAGTACCTGCTCATATACACACACTGGTTACCTGCTCATAGACACAAAACCTATACACACGCGTATTACTTGATCCCACACACAGAACCCCCTACTATAAAATCACAGGCTTTCTACTCACAGACACACAAGAACTGCTCATATAAATAAGGTGACCTCCTCATAGAAACACACTGGTGAACAGCTCATGTACACACACAGGTTCCCTGCGCCCAGGCACAAGTTCCTGTGAATGGACACACACCGTTTGTATCTGCCTTCTACAGATACAAAGGAACTGCTCAGATACACGCATCAGTTCCCAGACACACAGGGCCTGCTCATATACAACTTGGTTGCCCGCTCACAGACACTACTACCTCCTCTTATACACACATACGTTTCCAGCTCACAGACACAAGAACCTTCTCATATACACACACAGGTCACCTTACCACATACACCAGAATATATGCTCATTTACACACACAGTAACCTGCGCACAGACAAAAGGACCTACTCCTATATACACACAGGTTACCTTGCCATAGACACAAGAACCAGATAATATACAAACACAGTAAGCCTATTCATAACTCTACTGATGTTCTGCTTCAAAGCATCAGACATAATTCTTAAGTTTTCTTCAGCTTCTCTGATGATCTTACTAGATTTTTGTTCACGTGGTTTAAGTCAGCTTGGTTGTCTTCTAAGTCCCTCATGCTGTTCTCTGCTTCCCCCGTTCGATTCTCCAGGTCCCTGAGTCTGCTACTGGTTTTCCTTATCACCTCCCTAAGGTCCTGAATTTCCCTTTGGTTTATCGCTCTTACCTCTTCGATCATTTCATCCTTTTTCTCTATTGTTTCCCTCATATTGTGTATGACTCCAAGGAGCATTCTGAAAATTTCTCTCTATGCCCGCTCAATGTCTGCTTCTTCTATACATGTTATTCTGTTCACGGCATCTTCTCTCATTGCTGTTAGTTTGTCCCATGTATTTTTTATATTTTTGCATTGAGTTCGTTGGGACTGAAGGCGGTTTGCCTTGCATTGTTTTAGAGGAGCCAGGACCCATTTTGCAGTGTGTCGAAGAGCACTGGCTCTCTCTGGGAGACTTGTAGGAATGCTTTTTTGCACTGCCTACAGTTTATTTCACAACGGAAGTAACCTACCACTTGATGCTCCTGTACTTCCATCTCAGGGGATGTCCCGTCCCGCGGGGTCATTCACCGTGGATCCTGGAGGAGAGAGTGGGAATTGGGTGGGTACAAAAGGCACGGAGAATGAGGACAAGACAATATCCTGATCAAGTCCCGTTTTAATGAACAAAGAGTCACAGCTTATAACGGCCAGCCAAGGGGGTGTGGGGGCCTCGGCCGCACATGCAGATTAGGCTATCTTGGCAACAGGCCAATCGGAGTTCAGGGGAGCGTGCCTTGCCCGAGAGTCAGTAAGGGCTTACAGTCTTCAATTAGGTACGCAGAGGAGTGGCATGTACACGCAAATCAAGCATAGGTGAGGACGATCCTTTGCCCAATCCAGGGGATGCAGGACACGGGTGCTTATCTAAAGAGCATCACCCCTTGTTTGCTCAAACTTTACAGCTGCAGTGCTCTGTCACGTAGGCTTGGGTAGAAGAATGCCCAGAGCTCAGGCTAAGAAATTCCAAGTAATGGCCAGGCCTCATGGCTCCGGACAAGGGGAGTGACCCAGGAGACTGCTGGGTTGCATGATTGGGTGTTGCGGAGGTTGGGCAGAGGTTCCTGCAGCAGCTGGGAACGTTGAGGGGTGCTGTCTGAGTTACATGAGGACCCCAGGCACACAGGCAGGAATGTCCCTCTAGGAAATCGAGCAGAACATCCACTGGTGCAGATCAGGAGGGCTATCCCCAGACTAGGGCCACCTATGCAGTGTGGAACTCACCTAGCTGCGCGTGGAACAGGCATAAATGCCCTACAAGCAGGGGAGGGGTCTGGAGGTTAGCAGTAGTGTGTGGGAGACGAGGAGAGAGACTAAGAGGAGCAAGAAAACAACATTCAAAAGCTAGCCTGATGAGCCTGTGGGAGTTGGGTGCGGGTGGATATAGTGAAGGGATGGAAGGAAACGCGCAATGTATCTCAGTCCCGATCCAGGGAGTGGAGCTGCAAGGGTTTACTCCCTGCTCCCAGGTAGTATCAGCAAGCTGTGGCTGTATGGATTAAAGGCCCCAGTGCAGCCCTCCAGGACCCCAAGGGTCGGTGGGAGGGACAGAGAGGAGATGGAAACAAGAGCAACAATGTAGCTGAAACGCATCCCTGCCTGTGGAGCTGCAAGATTCCAGTCCCTGCCCTGAAGCAGGTGGTGGCAAACTGTGGCTGTGCTGAGGCCAAGCCACTCCACAGGCTAAACATGGTCCTGGTACCAGCAGAGACCAGGCGGGTCCAAGGTCAAGCCCCAGCCGGCCTCCACTGAGGATAGACAAAAGCCCCCAGGCCCTCAAAACCCAGTGCGTCTCTCCTTCCTTAATCGTGATGCTGTTCCACATGGGTTGCAGCAGTGTTGATATCCCTCTAAGCAACGCTCCTGGGTTGAATTCTAGAGAGATCCTCTGTTTTATGTTATTCCGTCTGCATCTTTCCTGAAGTCAGGTTACCTGCTCATATACAACACACGGGTTTCCTTGCCACAGACACAAAAATGTGCTAATGCAGACACACACACACACACAGTACATTGTCAAACACACAAGATCGGCCCATGGACTCCTACAGGTTATCTGCTCACAGACACAAGGACCTGCTTATACACACATGCAAGTTACCTTCTCAAAGACACACAATACCTCCTCATATAAACACACAGGCTCTTACTCACAAGCACACAGGACCTGGGCATATACACGAAGGTGACCTGCTGAAAAAGCCTACAGATGACCATCTCCTAGACACACACCAAGGTTACCTGCACACAGGCACGCAGTTCCTGCTGATAGAGACACACTTGTTGCCTGCTCGCAGATACACAGGAACGGCTCAGACACACGCCCAGGTGACCAGCTCGCAGACACACAAGACCTACTCATGTTCACATTGGCTGCCTGCTCACAGACACGCAGTACCTGCTCATATAGCCACGCAGGTTACCTTCTCACAGAAACAAGACCTTTCTCATACATATACACAGGTTACCTGCACACAGACAAAAGTGCCTGCTCACACACACGCACAGCTTACCTGCTCACAGACACACAGGAACTGTTCATCTACACTCCTTGAGGACCTGATCACAGATATACAAGACATGCTCCTATACACACGCAGGTTACCTGCTCACAAACACTATTACCTCTTCTTGTACACACACACAGACACAGGTTTCCTGCTCATAGACACAGAAGCCTGCTTCTGTACGCACACAGGTGATCTTCCCACAGACACAAGAACCTCCTCATCTACACCCACAGGTGATGTGCTCACAGTGACAAGAACCTGCTCACCTATACACACAGCTTTCCTACTCACAGACAGAAAGGTGCTGCTCATAAACACAAACACAGGTTACCTGCTCACAGACACTAGTACGTCCTCCCTTAGACACACAGGTTTCCTGCTCATAGACAACATAACCTGATCACACACACAGATTACCTGTTCACAGACACAAGAACCATAGACATATATACCCACAAGATACCTTCCACAGACAAAGGGACGTGCGAATATACCCACACAGTACCCTGCTCACAGACACAGGAACCGACGCATGTACGCATTCAGGTTATCTGCTCACAGACCCAACAAATGGCTAAAAAACACAAGCATGTTGATATGCTCACAGGCACACCGGACCTGCTCCCGTATACACAACGGGTACATGCTCACACAAGAAGGACCTGCTCACACACGCACGCATACACACACACACACACACACACACACAAACACACACGTTACTTTCTCGCAGGCACGCAGTACCTGCTCATATACACACACTGGTTACCTGCTCATAGACACAAAAACTATACACACGCGTATTATTGATCTCACACACACAGAACCCCCTACTAAAAATCACAGGCTTTCTACTCACAGACACCCAAGAACTGCTCCTATAAATAAGGTGACCTCCTCATAGAAACACACTGGTGAACAGCTCATGTAAACACACAGGTTCCCTGCGCCCAAGCACAAGTTCCTGCGAATGGACACACACCGTTTGTATCTGCCTTCTACAGATACAAAGGAACTGCTCAGATACACGCATCAGTTCCCAGACACACAGGGCCTGCTCATATACAACTTGGTTGCCTGCTCACAGACACTACTACCTCCTCTTATACACACATACGTTTCCAGCTCACAGACACAAGAACCTTCTCATATACACACACAGGTCACCTTACCACATACACCAGAATATATGCTGATTTACACACACAGTAACCTGCGCACAGACAAAAGGACCTACTCCTATATACACGCAGGTTACCTTGCCATAGACACAAGAACCAGATAATATACAAACACAGTAAGCCTATTCATAACTCTACTGATGTTCTGCTTCAAAGCATCAGACATAATTCTTAAGTTTTCTTCAGCTTCTCTGATGATCTTATTAGATTTTTGTTCATGTGGTTTAAGTCAGCTTGGTTGTCTTCTAAGTCCCTGATGCTGTTCTCTGATTCCCCCAGTCGATTCTCCAAGTCCCTGAGTCTGCTACTGGTTTTCCTTATCACCTCCCTAAGGTCCTGAATTTCCCTTTGGTTTATCGCTCTTACCTCTTCGATCATTTCATCCTTTTTCTCTATTGTTTCCCTCCTATTGTGTATGACTCCAAGGAGCATTCTGAAATTTTCTCTCTATGCCCGCTCAATGTCTGCTTCTTCTATACATGTTATTCTGTTCACGGCATCTTCTCTCATTGCTGTTAGTTTGTCCCATGTATTTTTTATATTTTTGCATTGAGTTCGTTGGGACTGAAGGCGGTTTGCCTTGCATTGTTTTAGAGGAGCCAGGACCCATTTTGCAGTGTGTCGAAGAGCACTGGCTCTCTCTGGGAGACTTGTAGGAATGCTTTTTTGCACTTCCTACAGTTTATTTCACAACAGAAGTAACCTACCTCTTGATGTTCCTGTACTTCCATCTCAGGGGATGTCCTGTCCCGCGAGGTCATTCACCGTGGATCCAGGAGGAGAGAGTGGGAATTGGGTGGGTACAAGAGGCATGGAGAATGAGGACAAGACAATATCCTGATCAAGTCCCGTTTTAATGAACAAAGAGTCACAGCTTATAAATGCCAGCCAAGGGGGTGTGGGGGCATCGGCCGCACATGCAGATTAGGCTATCTTGGCAACAGGCCAATCAGAGTTCAGGGGAGCGTGCCTTGCCCGTGAGTCAGTAAGGGCTTACGGTCTTCAATTAGGTACGCAGAGGAGTGGCATGTACACGCAAATCAAGCATAGGTGATGACGATCCTTTGCCCAATCCAGGGGATGCAGGACACGGGTGCTTATCTAAAGAGCATCACCCCTTGTTTGCTCAAACTTTACAGCTGCAGTGCTCTGTCACGTAGGCTTGGGTAGAAGAATGCCCAGAGCTCAGGCTAAGAAATTCCAAGTAATGGCCAGGCCTCATGGCTCCGGACAAGGGGAGTGACCCAGGAGACTGCTGGGTTGCATGATTGGGTGTTGCGGAGGTTGGGCAGAGGTTCCTGCAGCAGCTGGGAACGTTGAGGGGTGCTGTCTGAGTTACATGAGGACCCCAGGCACACAGGCAGGAATGTCCCTCTAGGAAATCGAGCAGAACATCCACTGGTGCAGATCAGGAGGGCTGTCCCCAGACTAGGGCCACCTATACAGTGTGGAACTCACCTAGCTGCGCGTGGAACAGGCATAAATGCCCTACAAGCAGGGGAGTGGTCTGGAGGTTAGCAGTAGTGTGTGGGAGACGAGGAGAGAGACTAAGAGGAGCAAGAAAACAACATTCAAAAGCTAGCCTGATGAGCCTGTGGGAGTTGGGGGCGGGTGGATATAGTGAAGGGATGGAAGGAAACGCGCAATGTATCTCAGTCCCGATCCAGGGAGTGGAGCTGCAAGGGTTTACTCCCTGCTCCCAGGTAGTATCAGCAAGCTGTGGCTGTGTGGATTAAAGGCCCCAGTGCAGCCCTCCAGGACCCCAAGGGTCGGTGGGAGGGACAGAGAGGAGATGGAAACAAGAGCAACAATGTAGCTGAAACGCATCCCTGCCTGTGGAGCTGCAAGATTCCAGTCCCTGTACTGAAGCAGGTGGTGGCAAACTGTGGCTGTGCTGAGGCCAGCCACTCCACAGGCTAAACATGGTCCTGGTACCAGCAGAGACCAGGCGGGTCCAAGGTCAAGCCCCAGCCGGCCTCCACTGAGGATAGACGAAAGCCCCCAGGCCCTCAAAGCCCAGTGCGTCTCTCCTTCCTTAATCGTGATGCTGTTCCACATGGGTTGTAGCAGTGTTGATATCCCTCTAAGCAACGCTCCTGGGTTGAATTCTAGAGAGATCCTCTGTTTTATGTTATTCCGTCTGCATCTTTCCTGAAGTCAGGTTACCTGCTCATATACAACACACGGGTTTCCTTGCCACAGACACAAAAATGTGCTAATGCAGACACACACACACAGTACATTGTCAAACACACAAGACCGGCCCATGGACTCCTACAGTTTATCTGCTCACAGACACAAGGACCTGCTTATACACACATGCAAGTTACCTTCTCAAAGACACACAATACCTCCTCATATAAACACACAGGCTCTTACTCACAAGCACACAGGACCTGGGCATATACACGAAGGTGACCTGCTGAAAAAGCCTACAGATGACCATCTCCTAGACACACACCAAGGTTACCTGCACACAGGCACGCAGTTCCTGCTGATAGAGACACACTTGTTGCCTGCTCGCAGATACACAGGAACGGCTCAGACACACGCCCAGGTGACCAGCTCGCAGACACACAAGACCTACTCATGTTCACATTGGCTGCCTGCTCACAGACACGCAGTACCTGCTCATATAGCCACACAGGGTACCTTCTCACAGAAACAAGACCTTTCTCATACATATACACAGGTTACCTGCACACAGACAAAAGTGCCTGCTCACACACACGCACAGCTTACCTGCTCACAGACACACAGGAACTGTTCATCTACACTCCTTGAGGACCTGATCACAGATATACAAGACATGCTCCTATACACACGCAGGTTACCTGCTCACAAACACTATTACCTCTTCTTGTACACACACACACACACACACACAGGTTTCCTGCTCATAGACACAGAAGCCTGCTTCTGTACGCACACAGGTGATCTTCTCACAGACACAAGAACCTCCTCATCTACACCCACAGGTGATGTGCTCACAGTGACAAGAACCTGCTCACCTATACACACAGCTTTCCTACTCACAGACAGAAAGGTGCTGCTCATAAACACAAACACAGGTTACCTGCTCACAGACACTAGTACGTCCTCCCTTAGACACACAGGTTTCCTGCTCATAGACAACATAACCTGATCACACACACAGATTACCTGTTCACAGACACAAGAACCATAGACATATATACCCACAAGATACCTTCCACAGATAAAGGGACGTGCGAATATACCCACACAGTACCCTGCTGACAGACACAGGAACCGACGCATGTACGCATTCAGGTTATATGCTCACAGACCCAACAAATGGCTAAAAAACACAAGCATGTTGATATGCTCACAGACACACAGGACCTTGTCGTAAACACACACGTTACCTGCTCACAGGCACACCGGACCTGCTCCCGTATTCACAACGGGTACATGCTCACACAAGAAGGACCTGGTCACACATGCACGCATACACACACACACACACACACACACACACACAAACACACACGTTACTTTCTCGCAGGCACGCAGTACCTGCTCATATACACACACTGGTTACCTGCTCATAGACACAAAACCTATACACACGCGTATTACTTGATCCCACACACAGAACCCCCTACTATAAAATCACAGGCTTTCTACTCACAGACACACAAGAACTGCTCATATAAATAAGGTGACCTCCTCATAGAAACACACTGGTGAACAGCTCATGTACACACACAGGTTCCCTGCGCCCAGGCACAAGTTCCTGTGAATGGACACACACCGTTTGTATCTGCCTTCTACAGATACAAAGGAACTGCTCAGATACACGCATCAGTTCCCAGACACACAGGGCCTGCTCATATACAACTTGGTTGCCCGCTCACAGACACTACTACCTCCTCTTATACACACATACGTTTCCAGCTCACAGACACAAGAACCTTCTCATATACACACACAGGTCACCTTACCACATACACCAGAATATATGCTCATTTACACACACAGTAACCTGCGCACAGACAAAAGGACCTACTCCTATATACACACAGGTTACCTTGCCATAGACACAAGAACCAGATAATATACAAACACAGTAAGCCTATTCATAACTCTACTGATGTTCTGCTTCAAAGCATCAGACATAATTCTTAAGTTTTCTTCAGCTTCTCTGATGATCTTACTAGATTTTTGTTCACGTGGTTTAAGTCAGCTTGGTTGTCTTCTAAGTCCCTCATGCTGTTCTCTGCTTCCCCCGTTCGATTCTCCAGGTCCCTGAGTCTGCTACTGGTTTTCCTTATCACCTCCCTAAGGTCCTGAATTTCCCTTTGGTTTATCGCTCTTACCTCTTCGATCATTTCATCCTTTTTCTCTATTGTTTCCCTCATATTGTGTATGACTCCAAGGAGCATTCTGAAAATTTCTCTCTATGCCCGCTCAATGTCTGCTTCTTCTATACATGTTATTCTGTTCACGGCATCTTCTCTCATTGCTGTTAGTTTGTCCCATGTATTTTTTATATTTTTGCATTGAGTTCGTTGGGACTGAAGGCGGTTTGCCTTGCATTGTTTTAGAGGAGCCAGGACCCATTTTGCAGTGTGTCGAAGAGCACTGGCTCTCTCTGGGAGACTTGTAGGAATGCTTTTTTGCACTGCCTACAGTTTATTTCACAACGGAAGTAACCTACCACTTGATGCTCCTGTACTTCCATCTCAGGGGATGTCCCGTCCCGCGGGGTCATTCACCGTGGATCCTGGAGGAGAGAGTGGGAATTGGGTGGGTACAAAAGGCACGGAGAATGAGGACAAGACAATATCCTGATCAAGTCCCGTTTTAATGAACAAAGAGTCACAGCTTATAACGGCCAGCCAAGGGGGTGTGGGGGCCTCGGCCGCACATGCAGATTAGGCTATCTTGGCAACAGGCCAATCGGAGTTCAGGGGAGCGTGCCTTGCCCGTGAGTCAGTAAGGGCTTACAGTCTTCAATTAGGTACGCAGAGGAGTGGCATGTACACGCAAATCAAGCATAGGTGAGGACGATCCTTTGCCCAATCCAGGGGATGCAGGACACGGGTGCTTATCTAAAGAGCATCACCCCTTGTTTGCTCAAACTTTACAGCTGCAGTGCTCTGTCACGTAGGCTTGGGTAGAAGAATGCCCAGAGCTCAGGCTAAGAAATTCCAAGTAATGGCCAGGCCTCATGGCTCCGGACAAGGGGAGTGACCCAGGAGACTGCTGGGTTGCATGATTGGGTGTTGCGGAGGTTGGGCAGAGGTTCCTGCAGCAGCTGGGAACGTTGAGGGGTGCTGTCTGAGTTACATGAGGACCCCAGGCACACAGGCAGGAATGTCCCTCTAGGAAATCGAGCAGAACATCCACTGGTGCAGATCAGGAGGGCTATCCCCAGACTAGGGCCACCTATGCAGTGTGGAACTCACCTAGCTGCGCGTGGAACAGGCATAAATGCCCTACAAGCAGGGGAGTGGTCTGGAGGTTAGCAGTAGTGTGTGGGAGACGAGGAGAGAGACTAAGAGGAGCAAGAAAACAACATTCAAAAGCTAGCCTGATGAGCCTGTGGGAGTTGGGTGCGGGTGGATATAGTGAAGGGATGGAAGGAAACGCGCAATGTATCTCAGTCCCGATCCAGGGAGTGGAGCTGCAAGGGTTTACTCCCTGCTCCCAGGTAGTATCAGCAAGCTGTGGCTGTGTGGATTAAAGGCCCCAGTGCAGCCCTCCAGGACCCCAAGGGTCGGTGGGAGGGACAGAGAGGAGATGGAAACAAGAGCAACAATGTAGCTGAAACGCATCCCTGCCTGTGGAGCTGCAAGATTCCAGTCCCTGCCCTGAAGCAGGTGGTGGCAAACTGTGGCTGTGCTGAGGCCAAGCCACTCCACAGGCTAAACATGGTCCTGGTACCAGCAGAGACCAGGCGGGTCCAAGGTCAAGCCCCAGCCGGCCTCCACTGAGGATAGACAAAAGCCCCCAGGCCCTCAAAACCCAGTGCGTCTCTCCTTCCTTAATCGTGATGCTGTTCCACATGGGTTGCAGCAGTGTTGATATCCCTCTAAGCAACGCTCCTGGGTTGAATTCTAGAGAGATCCTCTGTTTTATGTTATTCCGTCTGCATCTTTCCTGAAGTCAGGTTACCTGCTCATATACAACACACGGGTTTCCTTGCCACAGACACAAAAATGTGCTAATGCAGACACACACACACACACAGTACATTGTCAAACACACAAGATCGGCCCATGGACTCCTACAGGTTATCTGCTCACAGACACAAGGACCTGCTTATACACACATGCAAGTTACCTTCTCAAAGACACACAATACCTCCTCATATAAACACACAGGCTCTTACTCACAAGCACACAGGACCTGGGCATATACACGAAGGTGACCTGCTGAAAAAGCCTACAGATGACCATCTCCTAGACACACACCAAGGTTACCTGCACACAGGCACGCAGTTCCTGCTGATAGAGACACACTTGTTGCCTGCTCGCAGATACACAGGAACGGCTCAGACACACGCCCAGGTGACCAGCTCGCAGACACACAAGACCTACTCATGTTCACATTGGCTGCCTGCTCACAGACACGCAGTACCTGCTCATATAGCCACGCAGGTTACCTTCTCACAGAAACAAGACCTTTCTCATACATATACACAGGTTACCTGCACACAGACAAAAGTGCCTGCTCACACACACGCACAGCTTACCTGCTCACAGACACACAGGAACTGTTCATCTACACTCCTTGAGGACCTGATCACAGATATACAAGACATGCTCCTATACACACGCAGGTTACCTGCTCACAAACACTATTACCTCTTCTTGTACACACACACACACACAGGTTTCCTGCTCATAGACACAGAAGCCTGCTTCTGTACGCACACAGGTGATCTTCCCACAGACACAAGAACCTCCTCATCTACACCCACAGGTGATGTGCTCACAGTGACAAGAACCTGCTCACCTATACACACAGCTTTCCTACTCACAGACAGAAAGGTGCTGCTCATAAACACAAACACAGGTTACCTGCTCACAGACACTAGTACGTCCTCCCTTAGACACACAGGTTTCCTGCTCATAGACAACATAACCTGATCACACACACAGATTACCTGTTCACAGACACAAGAACCATAGACATATATACCCACAAGATACCTTCCACAGACAAAGGGACGTGCGAATATACCCACACAGTACCCTGCTCACAGACACAGGAACCGACGCATGTACGCATTCAGGTTATCTGCTCACAGACCCAACAAATGGCTAAAAAACACAAGCATGTTGATATGCTCACAGGCACACCGGACCTGCTCACGTATACACAACGGGTACATGCTCACACAAGAAGGACCTGCTCACACACGCACGCATACACACACACACACACACACACACAAACACACACGTTACTTTTTCGCAGGCACGCAGTACCTGCTCATATACACACACTGGTTACCTGCTCATAGACACAAAAACTATACACACGCGTATTATTGATCTCACACACACAGAACCCCCTACTAAAAATCACAGGCTTTCTACTCACAGACACCCAAGAACTGCTCCTATAAATAAGGTGACCTCCTCATAGAAACACACTGGTGAACAGCTCATGTAAACACACAGGTTCCCTGCGCCCAAGCACAAGTTCCTGCGAATGGACACACACCGTTTGTATCTGCCTTCTACAGATACAAAGGAACTGCTCAGATACACGCATCAGTTCCCAGACACACAGGGCCTGCTCATATACAACTTGGTTGCCTGCTCACAGACACTACTACCTCCTCTTATACACACATACGTTTCCAGCTCACAGACACAAGAACCTTCTCATATACACACACAGGTCACCTTACCACATACACCAGAATATATGCTGATTTACACACACAGTAACCTGCGCACAGACAAAAGGACCTACTCCTATATACACGCAGGTTACCTTGCCATAGACACAAGAACCAGATAATATACAAACACAGTAAGCCTATTCATAACTCTACTGATGTTCTGCTTCAAAGCATCAGACATAATTCTTAAGTTTTCTTCAGCTTCTCTGATGATCTTATTAGATTTTTGTTCATGTGGTTTAAGTCAGCTTGGTTGTCTTCTAAGTCCCTGATGCTGTTCTCTGATTCCCCCAGTCGATTCTCCAAGTCCCTGAGTCTGCTACTGGTTTTCCTTATCACCTCCCTAAGGTCCTGAATTTCCCTTTGGTTTATCGCTCTTACCTCTTCGATCATTTCATCCTTTTTCTCTATTGTTTCCCTCCTATTGTGTATGACTCCAAGGAGCATTCTGAAATTTTCTCTCTATGCCCGCTCAATGTCTGCTTCTTCTATACATGTTATTCTGTTCACGGCATCTTCTCTCATTGCTGTTAGTTTGTCCCATGTATTTTTTATATTTTTGCATTGAGTTCGTTGGGACTGAAGGCGGTTTGCCTTGCATTGTTTTAGAGGAGCCAGGACCCATTTTGCAGTGTGTCGAAGAGCACTGGCTCTCTCTGGGAGACTTGTAGGAATGCTTTTTTGCACTTCCTACAGTTTATTTCACAACAGAAGTAACCTACCTCTTGATGTTCCTGTACTTCCATCTCAGGGGATGTCCTGTCCCGCGAGGTCATTCACCGTGGATCCAGGAGGAGAGAGTGGGAATTGGGTGGGTACAAGAGGCATGGAGAATGAGGACAAGACAATATCCTGATCAAGTCCCGTTTTAATGAACAAAGAGTCACAGCTTATAAATGCCAGCCAAGGGGGTGTGGGGGCATCGGCCGCACATGCAGATTAGGCTATCTTGGCAACAGGCCAATCAGAGTTCAGGGGAGCGTGCCTTGCCCGTGAGTCAGTAAGGGCTTACGGTCTTCAATTAGGTACGCAGAGGAGTGGCATGTACACGCAAATCAAGCATAGGTGATGACGATCCTTTGCCCAATCCAGGGGATGCAGGACACGGGTGCTTATCTAAAGAGCATCACCCCTTGTTTGCTCAAACTTTACAGCTGCAGTGCTCTGTCACGTAGGCTTGGGTAGAAGAATGCCCAGAGCTCAGGCTAAGAAATTCCAAGTAATGGCCAGGCCTCATGGCTCCGGACAAGGGGAGTGACCCAGGAGACTGCTGGGTTGCATGATTGGGTGTTGCGGAGGTTGGGCAGAGGTTCCTGCAGCAGCTGGGAACGTTGAGGGGTGCTGTCTGAGTTACATGAGGACCCCAGGCACACAGGCAGGAATGTCCCTCTAGGAAATCGAGCAGAACATCCACTGGTGCAGATCAGGAGGGCTGTCCCCAGACTAGGGCCACCTATACAGTGTGGAACTCACCTAGCTGCGCGTGGAACAGGCATAAATGCCCTACAAGCAGGGGAGTGGTCTGGAGGTTAGCAGTAGTGTGTGGGAGACGAGGAGAGAGACTAAGAGGAGCAAGAAAACAACATTCAAAAGCTAGCCTGATGAGCCTGTGGGAGTTGGGGGCGGGTGGATATAGTGAAGGGATGGAAGGAAACGTGCAATGTATCTCCGTCCCGATCCAGGGAGTGGAGCTGCAAGGGTTTACTCCCTGCTCCCAGGTAGTATCAGCAAGCTGTGGCTGTGTGGATTAAAGGCCCCAGTGCAGCCCTCCAGGACCCCAAGGGTCGGTGGGAGGGACAGAGAGGAGATGGAAACAAGAGCAACAATGTAGCTGAAACGCATCCCTGCCTGTGGAGCTGCAAGATTCCAGTCCCTGTCCTGAAGCAGGTGGTGGCAAACTGTGGCTGTGCTGAGGCCAGCCACTCCACAGGCTAAACATGGTCCTGGTACCAGCAGAGACCAGGCGGGTCCAAGGTCAAGCCCCAGCCGGCCTCCACTGAGGATAGACGAAAGCCCCCAGGCCCTCAAAGCCCAGTGCGTCTCTCCTTCCTTAATCGTGATGCTGTTCCACATGGGTTGTAGCAGTGTTGATATCCCTCTAAGCAACGCTCCTGGGTTGAATTCTAGAGAGATCCTCTGTTTTATGTTATTCCGTCTGCATCTTTCCTGAAGTCAGGTTACCTGCTCATATACAACACACGGGTTTCCTTGCCACAGACACAAAAATGTGCTAATGCAGACACACACACACAGTACATTGTCAAACACACAAGACCGGCCCATGGACTCCTACAGTTTATCTGCTCACAGACACAAGGACCTGCTTATACACACATGCAAGTTACCTTCTCAAAGACACACAATACCTCCTCATATAAACACACAGGCTCTTACTCACAAGCACACAGGACCTGGGCATATACACGAAGGTGACCTGCTGAAAAAGCCTACAGATGACCATCTCCTAGACACACACCAAGGTTACCTGCACACAGGCACGCAGTTCCTGCTGATAGAGACACACTTGTTGCCTGCTCGCAGATACACAGGAACGGCTCAGACACACGCCCAGGTGACCAGCTCGCAGACACACAAGACCTACTCATGTTCACATTGGCTGCCTGCTCACAGACACGCAGTACCTGCTCATATAGCCACACAGGGTACCTTCTCACAGAAACAAGACCTTTCTCATACATATACACAGCTTACCTGCTCACAGACACACAGGAACTGTTCATCTACACTCATTGAGGACCTGATCACAGATATACAAGACATGCTCCTATACACACGCAGCTTACCTGCTCACAAACACTATTACCTCTTCTTGTACACACACACACACACAGGTTTCCTGCTCATAGACACAGAAGCCTGCTTCTGTACGCACACAGGTGATCTTCTCACTAACACAAGAACCTCCTCATCTACACCCACAGGTGATGTGCTCACAGTGACAAGAACCTGCTCACCTATACACACAGCTTTCCTACTCACAGACAGAAAGGTGCTGCTCATAAACACAAACACAGGTTACCTGCTCACAGACACTAGTAAGTCCTCCCTTACACAGGTTACGTGCTCATAGACAACATAACCTGATCACGCGCACACACAGATTACCTGTTCACAGACACAAGAACCATAGACATATATACCCACAAGATACATTCCACAGACAAAGGGACGTGCGAATATACCCACACAGTACCCTGCTCACACACACAGGAACCGACGCATGTACACATTCAGGTTATCTGCTCACAGCCCCAACAAATGGCTTAAAAACACAAGCATGTTGATATGCTCACAGACACACAGGAACTTGTCGTAAACACACACGTTAACTGCTCACAGGCACACAGGACCTGCTCCCGTATACGCAACGTGTACATGCTCACACAAGAAGGACCTGCTCACACACGCACACATACACACACACACACACACGCACACGTTACTTTCTCGCAGGCACGCAGTACCTGCTCATATACACACACTGGTTATCCGCTCATAGACACAAAACCTATACACACGCGTATTACTTGATCTCACACACACAGAACCCCCTACTATAAAATCACAGGCTTTCTACTCACAGACACACAAGAACTGCTCATATAAATAAGGTGACCTACTCATAGAAACACACTGGTGAACAGCTCATGTACACACACAGGTTCCCTGCGCCCAGGCACAAGTTCCTGCGAATGGACACACACCGTTTGTATCTGCCTTCTACAGATACAAAGGAACTGCTCAGATACACGCATCAGTTCCCAGACACACAGGGCCTGCTCATATACAACTTGGTTGCCTGCTCACAGACACTACTACCTCCTCTTATACACACATACGTTTCCAGCTCACAGACACAAGAACCTTCTCATATACACACACAGGTCACCTTACCACATACACCAGAATATATGCTGATTTACACACACAGTAACCTGCGCACAGACAAAAGGACCTACTCCTACATACACACAGGTTACCTTGCCATAGACACAAGAACCAGATAATATACAAACACAGTAAGCCTATTCATAACTCTACTGATGTTCTGCTTCAAAGCATCAGACATAATTCTTAAGTTTTCTTCAGCTTCTCTGATGATTTTTTTATCTTTTTAAAAAATTTTTTTTTTAATTTTAACAATTTATTGGGGCTCATACAGTTCTTTTCACAGTTCATACATATACATACATCAATTGTATAAAGCACACCTGTACAGTCTTTGCCCTAATCATTTTTTTCTCTTTTCTTCTTTTACATTTTATTAGGGACCCATACAACTCTTACCACAATCCATACATATACATACATCAATTGTATAAAGCATATCCATACATTCCCTGCCCCAATCATTCTCAAGGCATTTGCTCTCCACTTAAGCCCCTTGCATCAGGTCCTCTTCCCATCCCCCCCCCTCCATATTCCCCCCTCCCTCATATGCCCTTGGTAATTTATACATCGTTATTTTGTCATATCTTGCCCTATCCGGAGTCTCCCTTCCCCCCTTCTCTGCTGTCCCTCTCCCAGGGAAGAGGTCACATGTGGATCCTTGTAATCAGTTCCCCCTTTCCAACCCACTCACCCTCTACTCTCCCAGCATCTTCCCTCACACCCTTGGTCCTGAAGGTATCATCCACCCTGGATTCCCTGTACCTCCAACCCTCATATGTACCAGTGTACAGCCTCTGTCCTCTCCAGCCCTGCAAGGTAGAATTCGGATCATGGTAGTTGGGGGGAGGAAGCATCCAGGATCTGGGGGAAAGCTGTGTTCTTCATCGATACTACCTCACACCCTAATTAACCCATCTCCTCTCCTAAACCCCTCTATGAGGGGATCTTCATTGGCCGACACTTGGGCCTTGGGTCTTCACTCTGCACTTCCCCCTTCATTAATATGACATATATATACATATATACATATACACATACATACACACACTTATATCTTTTATTTTGTATGATGCCTTATACCTGGTCCCTTGGGCACCTCGTGGTCGCACTAGCCGGTGTGCTTCTTCCATGTGGGCTTATTTGCTTCTGAGCTAGATGGCCGCTTGTTCACCTTCAAGCCTTTAAGACCCCAGACACTATCTCTTTTGATAGCCGGGCACCAACAGCTTTCTTCACCACATTTGCTTATGCACCCATTTGTCTTCAGCGATCCTATCATGGAGGTGTGCAGTCAATGATATGATTTTTTGTTCTTTGATGCCTGGTAACTGATCCCCTTGGGACCACTCGATCACACAGGCTGGTGTGTTCTTTCATGTGGACTTTGTTGCTTCTGAGCTAGATGGCCGCTTGTTTATCTTCAAGCCTTTAAGACCCCAGTCACTATCTCTTTTGATAGCCGGGCACCATCAGCTTTCTTCACCACATTTACTTGTTCACCCACTTTGGCTCCAGCCGTTGTGTCGGGAGAGTGAGCATCATAGAGTTCCAATTTAATAAAAGAAGGTATTCATGCATTGAGGGAGTGTTTGAGTAGAGGCCCAAGGTCCTTCCGCCACCTTAATACTTGACCTATAAATATAGACACATAGATCTATTTCCCTATCCTCCTATATATATTTGCATGTACATGTCTTTGTCTAGACCTCCATGGATGCCCTTTGACTCCTAGCTCTTTCATCCATCTCCCTTGACTTTCCTCCTGCCCTAGTACCATGCTTCATCGCCACCTGGGCTAGAGTATACCTTTTCTCTAAGCAACCTTACCCTTGATCATTTCCCACCATGCCTGCCACTCCCCCTTCTCTACCATTTGGGGTCCCATGTTTTTCCCTTGTCCCTGGGTTTGTTAACACCACTTCCTTACCCCCCCTACCCCCCCACCCCAAGTCCCCCCGGAACTGTCGGTCCCGTTGTTTTTCCTCCAGATAGTTCATCCAGCCTGTCCTATTCAGACAGACCTGTGGAGTCACTAACATGCACGAAAACAAGACAGAGGAAAACAAAGCAACAGTATACAACCAGACAACAAAACAACAAAAACAAACCACTGACAAAGAACAGAACAAAACAGTTCACAAGAGAAAAGCTTGTAGTTAGTTCAGGGATCGTTTGCTGGCCCTTAGGAGCGTTTTCCAGTCCAATCTGTTGGGGCACCACGCCCTGGCCCCAAAGTCCACTTTCAGCATTCCCTGGGGACCTTGCCACTCCATTCCCTTGCTGTTCCGCTGCACTCCCCCAGTGATTTGCCTCGGTGTGGTGGGATCAGGTCAGGTGCAATTCCCACACTGTGTCTCCGGTGCTGTCCCCTGTATTGCCCTTAGTCACTGAGGGGCATCATGTCTCATAGTAGGGCCAGCCATGTTGTTCTCTCTGTGGACTGGCTGCTCTACTCAGTAACATCATCATCACGGCCTGGTGGGCCAGGCTGTGCTCCACTCTCTCCTCCTGCCCCTTCATCTGCTCCTGTGTGCTCTGATCAGATATGTCCATCTCCCGGAGCTGCAGAGTCAATGTCGTCCTTTGGAACAAATTCTTTTCGGGGAAGGGCAGGAATCCACTTAATTTATGGTGCTGGGGCCAGCCTCCCAGACCTCTCCACTGGTTCCCTCCTCCACGCCGGGATATTGCATTCACACCTTGCGACACTGGGTTGAAGTCTGGTCCCCCTTTCCCTGTGGAGATATAAACAATACCCTCCCATTGGGTGGATTAATGCCCCCTGACCCCACTACCCTTTTCTTCCTTGTATTCATCCTTTTGTTTTCCTTTCCCCACCTCCTCCACCATTGTCTACCATGTACATCCCTGGTCTTGGTCTGGTCCCTTCCATACTACACAGTCTTCACCCCTAAAATGTTTGTATACAGTAGCTTTTTCCCCTATGCCCCTTTTGCTTTTTTAAAAAAATTTTTAATTCTTACCTCAGCGGGCTCATGTTGTACTTGTCCTTTTGTGCCTGACTTACTTCGCTTAGCATGATTTCCTCCAGTTCTTCCCATGCCGCTATGTGCCTCGTACGTTCATCACTGCTTTTTAGTGATGCGTAGTATTCCATTGTATGTATATACCACAGTTTTTTAATCCAATCGTCAGTTGATGGAAATCTGGGTTGCTTCCAACTCCTTGCAATTGTGAACTGTGCCGCAATGAACATTGGAGCACAGATGTCTGGTCTTGGTTTGTTTCTTGCCTCTTCTGGGTATATGCCCAGTAGGGGGATTGCTGGGTCATATGGTAACTCTATTTCCATCTGTTTTAGGTATCGCCAGATTGATTTCCATAGTGGCTGTACGTACTTACAGTCCCACCAGCAGTGGATGAGAGTTCCTGTCTCCCCACAGCCCCTCCAACACTTGTTGCTTTCTGATTTTTTGAATTGGGCTACCTTTGAGGGTGTCAGGTGGTACCTCATTGTTGTTTTAATTTGCATTTCTCTTATGGCTAAAGATCGGGAACATTTTCTCATATGTTTGTTGGCCATTCGGATTTCTGCCCCTCTGAAACTTCTGTTCAAGTCCTTTGCCCACCTTTCAAGTGGGCTATTGGTTTTTTTCTTTTTGGAAGCTAGCAGAGTACTGTAGATTTTAGTAATAAGGCCTTTGTCTGATGTGTCATTGCTAAAGATGTTTTCCCAGTCTGTGGATTCTCTTATTACTCTCTTGGTGAATTCTTTAGATGTACCCAAGTGTTTTATCTTCAGTATATCCCATTTGTCGATTTGTGCCTCCTCTGTGTTTGTGTCCTTCCCTATTTCTGATAGCCTGTGTATTGCCTGCGCCAAAGTTCTCAAGTTGGTCCCAATTCCCTCATTGATGGCCCTAATAGTTTGGGGTTTAACTTCAAGGTCTGTGATCCACCTTGAGGTTATTCTTGTGCATGGAGTGAGATAAGGGTCTTGCTTCATTTTTCTGCATGTTGATATCCATTTTTTCCAGCACCACTTGTTAAAGAGGGCATCTGCTTCCCATTTGATATTTTTGGGGCCCTTGTCAAAGATCAGCTGTGTGTATGCTGATGCTTTTATTTCTGGGTTTTCAGTTCTTTTCCATTGGTCTGAGTATCTGTCATTGTACCAATACCATGCAGTTTTGAGAACTGTGGCTGCATAGTATGTGCCAAAGTCAGGTAAAGCAAGCCCTCCCACGGTGTCCTTCTTCTTGAGGAGTTCTCTGCTAATTCTGGGCTTCTTCCCTCTCCATATGAAGTTGGTAATCAGTTTTTCCATTTCTTTGAAGAAAGATGATGGTAATTGTATAGGGATAGCATTAAACTTATATAGTGCCTTTGGCAGAACTGACATCTTAACTATATTAAGTCTCCCAATCCAAGAGCATGGAATATTCTTCCATTTGTTGAGGTCGCTCTTGGTTTCTTGTAATAGTGTTCTATAGTTTTCCCTATATAGATCTTTAGTTTTTTCAGTCAAGTGTATCCCTAGATATTTCAGTTTGTGTTTGGCTATTGTGAAGGGTACCACCTTTTTGATCTCTTCTTCTGTGGTCTTATCTGATGTGTATAACAGTCCGATGGACTTCTGTTTGTTGATCTTGTATCCTGCCACTCTGCCAAACTCCTCTATTGCTTCCAGTACTCCCCTTGTGGAACTTTTGGGATTTTCCATATATAAAATCGTATCATCTGCAAATAACGATAGTTTCACCTCTTCCTTCCCCAGACGAATACCTTTGATGTCACTTCTTTGCCTTATGCTGTTAGCTAAAACCTCCAGCACGATATTAAATAGGAGTGGAGACAAGGGGCATCCTTGTCTGGTTCCCTTTTTCAGTGGGATTGTGTTAGTCTTTTCTCCATTGACTATGACTTTGGCTGTTGGTTTTTCATATATAGCTTGTATTGTCTTGAGGAACTTTCCTTCCATTACTATCTTCGCTAGTGTCTTAAACAGGAATTGGTGTTGGATGTTGTCGAGTGCTTTTTCTGCGTCTATTGATATTATCATGTGATTCTTATACTTTTTCATGTCAATGTGACGAATAATACTAATGGTCTTTCGTATGTTGAACCATCCCTGCATCCCTGGTATGAATCCCACTTGGTCATGGTTAATTATTTGTTTTATATACTTTTGTATTCTGTTGGCTAGTATTTTGTTAAGGATTTTGCATCAATGTTCATTAGGGATATCGGTCTGTAGTTCTCGATTCTTGTGGGATCCTTGCCCGGTTTGGGTATCAGAGTTATACTAGCTTCATAGAAGGAGTTTGGGAGTTTGCCATCTTTTTCTATGTTCTGGAAAAGTTTGTGTAGGATTGGTATTAGTTCTTCCCTGAATGCTTGATAGAATTCTCCAGTGTATCCATCTGGTCCAGGGTATTTTTTTGTTGGTAATCCCTTGATAACCTTTTCTATTTCTTCTATTGCAATGGGTCTGTTGAGATTCTTGATGTGCACCGAGGATAGTCTAGGGAGGGATTGTTTTTCCAGGAATTTGTCCATGTCTTCCAAATTGTTGTATTCATTGGAGTACAATCCTTCATAGTATTGTGTAACTATGCTTTTGATTTCATTAGGGTCTGTTGTAATGACCCCTCTTTCATCCCTTATTCTTGCTATTGAGATTTGTTCCCTCCTTTCTTTGGTTAGGTTTGCCAATGGTCTATCGATCCTGTTTATCTTTTCAAAGAACCAACTTTTAGCGATATTAATTTTTTCCATAGTTTTTTTATTTTCCCTCTCCTGAATCTCAGCCCTGATTTTTATAATTTCTTTTCTTTTACTATTAGTAGGGTTGTCCTGCTGACTCAGCTCTAGTTTTTGTAAATTTTGTGTCAGCGTATCCGTCATGAGTCTCTCTTCCTTTCTCAGGTGTGCTTGTATTGCTATGAACCTTCCTCTGATGACTGCCTTTGCTGTGTCCCATAAGTTTTGGTACGTCGTGTGCTCATTTTCATTGGTTTCGAGAAATTTCCTGATTTCGTCTCGGATCTGCACCAGTATGCACTCCTTTTGCAGTAGAGAGTTATTCATCCTCCAATTATTTGCTCTTATTTTCTTTGTCTTCCTTCTGTTGATTTCCAGTCTTATGGCACAGTGGTCAGAGAGAGAGGTCTGTATTATTTCAATGTGCTTAAATTTATGTAGATTTGCCCAGACATAATTCTCAAGTTTTCTTCAGCTTCTCTGATGATCTTATTAGATTTTTGTTCATGTGGTTTAGGTCAGCTTGGTTGTCTTCTAAGTCCCTGCTGTTCTCTGATTCCCCCAGTCGATTCTCCAGGTCCCTGAGTCAGCTACTGGTTTTCCTTATCACCTCCCTAAGGTCCTGAATTTCCCTTTGGTTAATCGCTCTTACCTCTTCGATCATTTCATCCTTTTTCTCTATTGTTTCCCTCCTATTGTGTATGACTCCAAGGAGCATTCTGAAAATTTCTCTCTATGCCCGCTCAATGTCTGCTTCTTCTATACATGTTATTCTGTTCACGGCATCTTCTCTCATTGCTGTTAGTTTGTCCCATGTATTTTTTATATTTTTGCATTGAGTTCGTTGGGACTGAAGGCAGTTTGCCTTGCATTGTTTTAGAGGAGCCAGGACCCATTTTGCAGTGTGTCGAAGAGCACTGGCTCTCTCTGGGAGACTTGTAGGAATGCTTTTTTGCACTGCCTACAGTTTATTTCACAACGGAAGTAACCTACCACTTGATGCTCCTGTACTTCCATCTCAGGGGATGTCCCGTCCCGCGGGGTCATTCACCGTGGATCCTGGAGGAGAGAGTGGGAATTGGGTGGGTACAAGAGGCACGGAGAATGAGGACAAGACAATATCCTGATCAAGTCCCGTTATAATGAACAAAGAGTCACAGCTTATAACGGCCAGCCAAGGGGGTGTGGGGGCCTCTGCCGCACATGCAGATTAGGCTATCTTGGCAACAGGCCAATCGGAGTTCAGGGGAGCGTGCCTTGCCCGTGAGTCAGTAAGGGCTTACAGTCTTCAATTAGGTACGCAGAGGAGTGGCATGTACACGCAAATCAAGCATAGGTGAGGACGATCCTTTGCCCAATCCAGGGGATGCAGGACACGGGTGCTTATCTAAAAGCATCACCCCTTGTTTGCTCAAACTTTACAGCTGCAGTGCTCTGTCACGTAGGCTTGGGTAGAAGAATGCCCAGAGCTCAGGCTAAGAAATTCCAAGTAATGGCCAGGCCTCATGGCTCCGGACAAGGGGAGTGACCCAGGAGACTGCTGGGTTGCATGATTGGGTGTTGCGGAGGTTGGGCAGAGGTTCCTGCAGCAGCTGGGAACGTTGAGGGGTGCTGTCTGAGTTACATGAGGACCCCAGGCACACAGGCAGGAATGTCCCTCTAGGAAATCGAGCAGAACATCCACTGGTGCAGATCAGGAGGGCTGTCCCCAGACTAGGGACACCTACACAGTGTGGAACTCACCTAGCTGCGCGTGGTACAGGCATAAATGCCCTACAAGCAGGGGAGTGGTCTGGAGGTTAGCAGTAGTGTGTGGGAGATGAGGAGAGAGACTAAGAGGAGCAAGAAAACAACATTCAAAAGCTAGCCTGATGAGCCTGTGGGAGTTGGGGGCGGGTGGATATACTGAAGGGAAGGAAGGAAACGCGCAATGTATCTCAGTCCCGATCCAGGGAGTGGAGCTGCAAGGGTTTACTCCCTGCTCCCAGGTAGTATCAGCAAGCTGTGGCTGTGTGGATTAAAGGCCCCAGTGCAGCCCTCCAGGACCCCAAGGGTCGGTGGGAGGGACAGAGAGGAGATGGAAACAAGAGCAACAATGTAGCTGAAACACATCCCTGCCTGTGGAGCTGTAAGATTCCAGTCCCTGCCCTGAAGCAGGTGGTGGCAAACTGTGGCTGTGCTGAGGCCAAGCCACTCCACAGGCTAAACATGGTCCTGGTACCAGCAGAGACCAGGCGGGTCCAAGGTCAAGCCCCAGCCGGCCTCCACTGAGGATAGACAAAAGCCCCCAGGCCCTCAAAACCCAGTGCGTCTCTCCTTCCTTAATCGTGATGCTGTTCCACATGGGTTGCAGCAGTGTTGATATCCCTCTAAGCAACGCTCCTGGGTTGAATTCTAGAGAGATCCTCTGTTTTATGTTATTCCGTCTGCATCTTTCCTGAAGTCAGGTTACCTGCTCATATACAACACACGGGTTTCCTTGCCACAGACACAAAAATGTGCTAATGCAGACACACACACACACACACACATAGTACATTGTCAAACACACAAGACCGGCCCATGGACTCCTACAGGTTATCTGCTCACAGACACAAGGACCTGCTTATACACACATGCAAGTTACCTTCTCAAAGACACACAATACCTCCTCATATAAACACACAGGCTCTTACTCACAAGCACACAGGACCTGGGCATATACACGAAGGTGACCTGCTGAAAAAGCCTACAGATGACCATCTCCTAGACACACACCAAGGTTACCTGCACACAGGCACGCAGTTCCTGCTGATAGAGACACACTTGTTGCCTGCTCGCAGATACACAGGAACGGCTCAGACACACGCCCAGGTGACCAGCTCGCAGACACACAAGACCTACTCATGTTCACATTGGCTGCCTGCTCACAGACACGCAGTACCTGCTCATATAGCCACGCAGGTTACCTTCTCACAGAAACAAGACCTTTCTCATACATATACACAGGTTACCTGCACACAGACAAAAGTGCCTGCTCACACACACGCACAGCTTACCTGCTCACAGACACACAGGAACTGTTCATCTACACTCCTTGAGGACCTGATCACAGATATACAAGACATGCTCCTATACACACGCAGGTTACCTGCTCACAAACACTATTACCTCTTCTTGTACACACACACAGACACAGGTTTCCTGCTCATAGACACAGAAGCCTGCTTCTGTACGCACACAGGTGATCTTCCCACAGACACAAGAACCTCCTCATCTACACCCACAGGTGATGTGCTCACAGTGACAAGAACCTGCTCACCTATACACACAGCTTTCCTACTCACAGACAGAAAGGTGCTGCTCATAAACACAAACACAGGTTACCTGCTCACAGACACTAGTACGTCCTCCCTTAGACACACAGGTTTCCTGCTCATAGACAACATAACCTGATCACACACACAGATTACCTGTTCACAGACACAAGAACCATAGACATATATACCCACAAGATACCTTCCACAGACAAAGGGACGTGCGAATATACCCACACAGTACCCTGCTCACAGACACAGGAACCGACGCATGTACGCATTCAGGTTATCTGCTCACAGACCCAACAAATGGCTAAAAAACACAAGCATGTTGATATGCTCACAGGCACACCGGACCTGCTCCCGTATACACAACGGGTACATGCTCACACAAGAAGGACCTGCTCACACACGCACGCATACACACACACACACACACACACAAACACACACGTTACTTTCTCGCAGGCACGCAGTACCTGCTCATATACACACACTGGTTACCTGCTCATAGACACAAAAACTATACACACGCGTATTATTGATCTCACACACACAGAACCCCCTACTAAAAATCACAGGCTTTCTACTCACAGACACCCAAGAACTGCTCCTATAAATAAGGTGACCTCCTCATAGAAACACACTGGTGAACAGCTCATGTAAACACACAGGTTCCCTGCGCCCAAGCACAAGTTCCTGCGAATGGACACACACCGTTTGTATCTGCCTTCTACAGATACAAAGGAACTGCTCAGATACACGCATCAGTTCCCAGACACACAGGGCCTGCTCATATACAACTTGGTTGCCTGCTCACAGACACTACTACCTCCTCTTATACACACATACGTTTCCAGCTCACAGACACAAGAACCTTCTCATATACACACACAGGTCACCTTACCACATACACCAGAATATATGCTGATTTACACACACAGTAACCTGCGCACAGACAAAAGGACCTACTCCTATATACACGCAGGTTACCTTGCCATAGACACAAGAACCAGATAATATACAAACACAGTAAGCCTATTCATAACTCTACTGATGTTCTGCTTCAAAGCATCAGACATAATTCTTAAGTTTTCTTCAGCTTCTCTGATGATCTTATTAGATTTTTGTTCATGTGGTTTAGGTCAGCTTGGTTGTCTTCTAAGTCCCTGATGCTGTTCTCTGATTCCCCCAGTCGATTCTCCAAGTCCCTGAGTCTGCTACTGGTTTTCCTTATCACCTCCCTAAGGTCCTGAATTTCCCTTTGGTTTATCGCTCTTACCTCTTCGATCATTTCATCCTTTTTCTCTATTGTTTCCCTCCTATTGTGTATGACTCCAAGGAGCATTCTGAAATTTTCTCTCTATGCCCGCTCAATGTCTGCTTCTTCTATACATGTTATTCTGTTCACGGCATCTTCTCTCATTGCTGTTAGTTTGTCCCATGTATTTTTTATATTTTTGCATTGAGTTCGTTGGGACTGAAGGCAGTTTGCCTTGCATTGTTTTAGAGGAGCCAGGACCCATTTTGCAGTGTGTCGAAGAGCACTGGCTCTCTCTGGGAGACTTGTAGGAATGCTTTTTTGCACTTCCTACAGTTTATTTCACAACAGAAGTAACCTACCTCTTGATGTTCCTGTACTTCCATCTCAGGGGATGTCCTGTCCCGCGAGGTCATTCACCGTGGATCCAGGAGGAGAGAGTGGGAATTGGGTGGGTACAAGAGGCATGGAGAATGAGGACAAGACAATATCCTGATCAAGTCCCGTTTTAATGAACAAAGAGTCACAGCTTATAAATGCCAGCCAAGGGGGTGTGGGGGCATCGGCCGCACATGCAGATTAGGCTATCTTGGCAACAGGCCAATCAGAGTTCAGGGGAGCGTGCCTTGCCCGTGAGTCAGTAAGGGCTTACGGTCTTCAATTAGGTACGCAGAGGAGTGGCATGTACACGCAAATCAAGCATAGGTGATGACGATCCTTTGCCCAATCCAGGGGATGCAGGACACGGGTGCTTATCTAAAGAGCATCACCCCTTGTTTGCTCAAACTTTACAGCTGCAGTGCTCTGTCACGTAGGCTTGGGTAGAAGAATGCCCAGAGCTCAGGCTAAGAAATTCCAAGTAATGGCCAGGCCTCATGGCTCCGGACAAGGGGAGTGACCCAGGAGACTGCTGGGTTGCATGATTGGGTGTTGCGGAGGTTGGGCAGAGGTTCCTGCAGCAGCTGGGAACGTTGAGGGGTGCTGTCTGAGTTACATGAGGACCCCAGGCACACAGGCAGGAATGTCCCTCTAGGAAATCGAGCAGAACATCCACTGGTGCAGATCAGGAGGGCTGTCCCCAGACTAGGGCCACCTATACAGTGTGGAACTCACCTAGCTGCGCGTGGAACAGGCATAAATGCCCTACAAGCAGGGGAGTGGTCTGGAGGTTAGCAGTAGTGTGTGGGAGACGAGGAGAGAGACTAAGAGGAGCAAGAAAACAACATTCAAAAGCTAGCCTGATGAGCCTGTGGGAGTTGGGGGCGGGTGGATATAGTGAAGGGATGGAAGGAAACGTGCAATGTATCTCAGTCCCGGTCCAGGGAGTGGAGCTGCAAGGGTTTACTCCCTGCTCCCAGGTAGTATCAGCAAGCTGTGGCTGTGTGGATTAAAGGCCCCAGTGCAGCCCTCCAGGACCCCAAGGGTCGGTGGGAGGGACAGAGAGGAGATGGAAACAAGAGCAACAATGTAGCTGAAACGCATCCCTGCCTGTGGAGCTGCAAGATTCCAGTCCCTGTCCTGAAGCAGGTGGTGGCAAACTGTGGCTGTGCTGAGGCCAGCCACTCCACAGGCTAAACATGGTCCTGGTACCAGCAGAGACCAGGCGGGTCCAAGGTCAAGCCCCAGCCGGCCTCCACTGAGGATAGACGAAAGCCCCCAGGCCCTCAAAGCCCAGTGCGTCTCTCCTTCCTTAATCGTGATGCTGTTCCACATGGGTTGTAGCAGTGTTGATATCCCTCTAAGCAACGCTCCTGGGTTGAATTCTAGAGAGATCCTCTGTTTTATGTTATTCCGTCTGCATCTTTCCTGAAGTCAGGTTACCTGCTCATATACAACACACGGGTTTCCTTGCCACAGACACAAAAATGTGCTAATGCAGACACACACACACAGTACATTGTCAAACACACAAGACCGGCCCATGGACTCCTACAGTTTATCTGCTCACAGACACAAGGACCTGCTTATACACACATGCAAGTTACCTTCTCAAAGACACACAATACCTCCTCATATAAACACACAGGCTCTTACTCACAAGCACACAGGACCTGGGCATATACACGAAGGTGACCTGCTGAAAAAGCCTACAGATGACCATCTCCTAGACACACACCAAGGTTACCTGCACACAGGCACGCAGTTCCTGCTGATAGAGACACACTTGTTGCCTGCTCGCAGATACACAGGAACGGCTCAGACACACGCCCAGGTGACCAGCTCGCAGACACACAAGACCTACTCATGTTCACATTGGCTGCCTGCTCACAGACACGCAGTACCTGCTCATATAGCCACACAGGGTACCTTCTCACAGAAACAAGACCTTTCTCATACATATACACAGCTTACCTGCTCACAGACACACAGGAACTGTTCATCTACACTCATTGAGGACCTGATCACAGATATACAAGACATGCTCCTATACACACGCAGCTTACCTGCTCACAAACACTATTACCTCTTCTTGTACACACACACACACACAGGTTTCCTGCTCATAGACACAGAAGCCTGCTTCTGTACGCACACAGGTGATCTTCTCACTAACACAAGAACCTCCTCATCTACACCCACAGGTGATGTGCTCACAGTGACAAGAACCTGCTCACCTATACACACAGCTTTCCTACTCACAGACAGAAAGGTGCTGCTCATAAACACAAACACAGGTTACCTGCTCACAGACACTAGTAAGTCCTCCCTTACACAGGTTACGTGCTCATAGACAACATAACCTGATCACGCGCACACACAGATTACCTGTTCACAGACACAAGAACCATAGACATATATACCCACAAGATACATTCCACAGACAAAGGGACGTGCGAATATACCCACACAGTACCCTGCTCACACACACAGGAACCGACGCATGTACACATTCAGGTTATCTGCTCACAGACCCAACAAATGGCTTAAAAACACAAGCATGTTGATATGCTCACAGACACACAGGAACTTGTCGTAAACACACACGTTAACTGCTCACAGGTACACAGGACCTGCTCCCGTATACGCAACGTGTACATGCTCACACAAGAAGGACCTGCTCACACACGCACACATACACACACACACACACACGCACACGTTACTTTCTCGCAGGCACGCAGTACCTGCTCATATACACACACTGGTTATCCGCTCATAGACACAAAACCTATACACACGCGTATTACTTGATCTCACACACACAGAACCCCCTACTATAAAATCACAGGCTTTCTACTCACAGACACACAAGAACTGCTCATATAAATAAGGTGACCTACTCATAGAAACACACTGGTGAACAGCTCATGTACACACACAGGTTCCCTGCGCCCAGGCACAAGTTCCTGCGAATGGACACACACCGTTTGTATCTGCCTTCTACAGATACAAAGGAACTGCTCAGATACACGCATCAGTTCCCAGACACACAGGGCCTGCTCATATACAACTTGGTTGCCTGCTCACAGACACTACTACCTCCTCTTATACACACATACGTTTCCAGCTCACAGACACAAGAACCTTCTCATATACACACACAGGTCACCTTACCACATACACCAGAATATATGCTGATTTACACACACAGTAACCTGCGCACAGACAAAAGGACCTACTCCTACATACACACAGGTTACCTTGCCATAGACACAAGAACCAGATAATATACAAACACAGTAAGCCTATTCATAACTCTACTGATGTTCTGCTTCAAAGCATCAGACATAATTCTTAAGTTTTCTTCAGCTTCTCTGATGATTTTTTTATCTTTTTAAAAAATTTTTTTTTTAATTTTAACAATTTATTGGGGCTCATACAGTTCTTTTCACAGTTCATACATATACATACATCAATTGTATAAAGCACACCTGTACAGTCTTTGCCCTAATCATTTTTTTCTCTTTTCTTCTTTTACATTTTATTAGGGACCCATACAACTCTTACCACAATCCATACATATACATACATCAATTGTATAAAGCATATCCATACATTCCCTGCCCCAATCATTCTCAAGGCATTTGCTCTCCACTTAAGCCCCTTGCATCAGGTCCTCTTCCCATCCCCCCCCCCTCCATATTCCCCCCTCCCTCATATGCCCTTGGTAATTTATACATCGTTATTTTGTCATATCTTGCCCTATCCGGAGTCTCCCTTCCCCCCTTCTCTGCTGTCCCTCTCCCAGGGAAGAGGTCACATGTGGATCCTTGTAATCAGTTCCCCCTTTCCAACCCACTCACCCTCTACTCTCCCAGCATCTTCCCTCACACCCTTGGTCCTGAAGGTATCATCCACCCTGGATTCCCTGTACCTCCAACCCTCATATGTACCAGTGTACAGCCTCTGTCCTCTCCAGCCCTGCAAGGTAGAATTCGGATCATGGTAGTTGGGGGGAGGAAGCATCCAGGATCTGGGGGAAAGCTGTGTTCTTCATCGATACTACCTCACACCCTAATTAACCCATCTCCTCTCCTAAACCCCTCTATGAGGGGATCTTCATTGGCCGACACTTGGGCCTTGGGTCTTCACTCTGCACTTCCCCCTTCATTAATATGACATATATATACATATATACATATACACATACATACACACACTTATATCTTTTATTTTGTATGATGCCTTATACCTGGTCCCTTGGGCACCTCGTGGTCGCACTAGCCGGTGTGCTTCTTCCATGTGGGCTTATTTGCTTCTGAGCTAGATGGCCGCTTGTTCACCTTCAAGCCTTTAAGACCCCAGACACTATCTCTTTTGATAGCCGGGCACCAACAGCTTTCTTCACCACATTTGCTTATGCACCCATTTGTCTTCAGCGATCCTATCATGGAGGTGTGCAGTCAATGATATGATTTTTTGTTCTTTGATGCCTGGTAACTGATCCCCTTGGGACCACTCGATCACACAGGCTGGTGTGTTCTTTCATGTGGACTTTGTTGCTTCTGAGCTAGATGGCCGCTTGTTTATCTTCAAGCCTTTAAGACCCCAGTCACTATCTCTTTTGATAGCCGGGCACCATCAGCTTTCTTCACCACATTTACTTGTTCACCCACTTTGGCTCCAGCCGTTGTGTCGGGAGAGTGAGCATCATAGAGTTCCAATTTAATAAAAGAAGGTATTCATGCATTGAGGGAGTGTTTGAGTAGAGGCCCAAGGTCCTTCCGCCACCTTAATACTTGACCTATAAATATAGACACATAGATCTATTTCCCTATCCTCCTATATATATTTGCATGTACATGTCTTTGTCTAGACCTCCATGGATGCCCTTTGACTCCTAGCTCTTTCATCCATCTCCCTTGACTTTCCTCCTGCCCTAGTACCATGCTTCATCGCCACCTGGGCTAGAGTATACCTTTTCTCTAAGCAACCTTACCCTTGATCATTTCCCACCATGCCTGCCACTCCCCCTTCTCTACCATTTGGGGTCCCATGTTTTTCCCTTGTCCCTGGGTTTGTTAACACCACTTCCTTACCCCCCCTACCCCCCCCACCCCAAGTCCCCCCGGAACTGTCGGTCCCGTTGTTTTTCCTCCAGATAGTTCATCCAGCCTGTCCTATTCAGACAGACCTGTGGAGTCACTAACATGCACGAAAACAAGACAGAGGAAAACAAAGCAACAGTATACAACCAGACAACAAAACAACAAAAACAAACCACTGACAAAGAACAGAACAAAACAGTTCACAAGAGAAAAGCTTGTAGTTAGTTCAGGGATCGTTTGCTGGCCCTTAGGAGCGTTTTCCAGTCCAGTCTGTTGGGGCACCACGCCCTGGCCCCAAAGTCCACTTTCAGCATTCCCTGGGGACCTTGCCACTCCATTCCCTTGCTGTTCCGCTGCACTCCCCCAGTGATTTGCCTCGGTGTGGTGGGATCAGGTCAGGTGCAATTCCCACACTGTGTCTCCGGTGCTGTCCCCTGTATTGCCCTTAGTCACTGAGGGGCATCATGTCTCATAGTAGGGCCAGCCATGTTGTTCTCTCTGTGGACTGGCTGCTCTACTCAGTAACATCATCATCACGGCCTGGTGGGCCAGGCTGTGCTCCACTCTCTCCTCCTGCCCCTTCATCTGCTCCTGTGTGCTCTGATCAGATATGTCCATCTCCCGGAGCTGCAGAGTCAATGTCGTCCTTTGGAACAAATTCTTTTCGGGGAAGGGCAGGAATCCACTTAATTTATGGTGCTGGGGCCAGCCTCCCAGACCTCTCCACTGGTTCCCTCCTCCACGCCGGGATATTGCATTCACACCTTGCGACACTGGGTTGAAGTCTGGTCCCCCTTTCCCTGTGGAGATATAAACAATACCCTCCCATTGGGTGGATTAATGCCCCCTGACCCCACTACCCTTTTCTTCCTTGTATTCATCCTTTTGTTTTCCTTTCCCCACCTCCTCCACCATTGTCTACCATGTACATCCCTGGTCTTGGTCTGGTCCCTTCCATACTACACAGTCTTCACCCCTAAAATGTTTGTATACAGTAGCTTTTTCCCCTATGCCCCTTTTGCTTTTTTAAAAAAATTTTTAATTCTTACCTCAGCGGGCTCATGTTGTACTTGTCCTTTTGTGCCTGACTTACTTCGCTTAGCATGATTTCCTCCAGTTCTTCCCATGCCGCTATGTGCCTCGTACGTTCATCACTGCTTTTTAGTGATGCGTAGTATTCCATTGTATGTATATACCACAGTTTTTTAATCCAATCGTCAGTTGATGGAAATCTGGGTTGCTTCCAACTCCTTGCAATTGTGAACTGTGCCGCAATGAACATTGGAGCACAGATGTCTGGTCTTGGTTTGTTTCTTGCCTCTTCTGGGTATATGCCCAGTAGGGGGATTGCTGGGTCATATGGTAACTCTATTTCCATCTGTTTTAGGTATCGCCAGATTGATTTCCATAGTGGCTGTACGTACTTACAGTCCCACCAGCAGTGGATGAGAGTTCCTGTCTCCCCACAGCCCCTCCAACACTTGTTGCTTTCTGATTTTTTGAATTGGGCTACCTTTGAGGGTGTCAGGTGGTACCTCATTGTTGTTTTAATTTGCATTTCTCTTATGGCTAAAGATCGGGAACATTTTCTCATATGTTTGTTGGCCATTCGGATTTCTGCCCCTCTGAAACTTCTGTTCAAGTCCTTTGCCCACCTTTCAAGTGGGCTATTGGTTTTTTTCTTTTTGGAAGCTAGCAGAGTACTGTAGATTTTAGTAATAAGGCCTTTGTCTGATGTGTCATTGCTAAAGATGTTTTCCCAGTCTGTGGATTCTCTTATTACTCTCTTGGTGAATTCTTTAGATGTACCCAAGTGTTTTATCTTCAGTATATCCCATTTGTCGATTTGTGCCTCCTCTGTGTTTGTGTCCTTCCCTATTTCTGATAGCCTGTGTATTGCCTGCGCCAAAGTTCTCAAGTTGGTCCCAATTCCCTCATTGATGGCCCTAATAGTTTGGGGTTTAACTTCAAGGTCTGTGATCCACCTTGAGGTTATTCTTGTGCATGGAGTGAGATAAGGGTCTTGCTTCATTTTTCTGCATGTTGATATCCATTTTTTCCAGCACCACTTGTTAAAGAGGGCATCTGCTTCCCATTTGATATTTTTGGGGCCCTTGTCAAAGATCAGCTGTGTGTATGCTGATGCTTTTATTTCTGGGTTTTCAGTTCTTTTCCATTGGTCTGAGTATCTGTCATTGTACCAATACCATGCAGTTTTGAGAACTGTGGCTGCATAGTATGTGCCAAAGTCAGGTAAAGCAAGCCCTCCCACGGTGTCCTTCTTCTTGAGGAGTTCTCTGCTAATTCTGGGCTTCTTCCCTCTCCATATGAAGTTGGTAATCAGTTTTTCCATTTCTTTGAAGAAAGATGATGGTAATTGTATAGGGATAGCATTAAACTTATATAGTGCCTTTGGCAGAACTGACATCTTAACTATATTAAGTCTCCCAATCCAAGAGCATGGAATATTCTTCCATTTGTTGAGGTCGCTCTTGGTTTCTTGTAATAGTGTTCTATAGTTTTCCCTATATAGATCTTTAGTTTTTTCAGTCAAGTGTATCCCTAGATATTTCAGTTTGTGTTTGGCTATTGTGAAGGGTACCACCTTTTTGATCTCTTCTTCTGTGGTCTTATCTGATGTGTATAACAGTCCGATGGACTTCTGTTTGTTGATCTTGTATCCTGCCACTCTGCCAAACTCCTCTATTGCTTCCAGTACTCCCCTTGTGGAACTTTTGGGATTTTCCATATATAAAATCGTATCATCTGCAAATAACGATAGTTTCACCTCTTCCTTCCCCAGACGAATACCTTTGATGTCACTTCTTTGCCTTATGCTGTTAGCTAAAACCTCCAGCACGATATTAAATAGGAGTGGAGACAAGGGGCATCCTTGTCTGGTTCCCTTTTTCAGTGGGATTGTGTTAGTCTTTTCTCCATTGACTATGACTTTGGCTGTTGGTTTTTCATATATAGCTTGTATTGTCTTGAGGAACTTTCCTTCCATTACTATCTTCGCTAGTGTCTTAAACAGGAATTGGTGTTGGATGTTGTCGAGTGCTTTTTCTGCGTCTATTGATATTATCATGTGATTCTTATACTTTTTCATGTCAATGTGACGAATAATACTAATGGTCTTTCGTATGTTGAACCATCCCTGCATCCCTGGTATGAATCCCACTTGGTCATGGTTAATTATTTGTTTTATATACTTTTGTATTCTGTTGGCTAGTATTTTGTTAAGGATTTTGCATCAATGTTCATTAGGGATATCGGTCTGTAGTTCTCGATTCTTGTGGGATCCTTGCCCGGTTTGGGTATCAGAGTTATACTAGCTTCATAGAAGGAGTTTGGGAGTTTGCCATCTTTTTCTATGTTCTGGAAAAGTTTGTGTAGGATTGGTATTAGTTCTTCCCTGAATGCTTGATAGAATTCTCCAGTGTATCCATCTGGTCCAGGGTATTTTTTTGTTGGTAATCCCTTGATAACCTTTTCTATTTCTTCTATTGCAATGGGTCTGTTGAGATTCTTGATGTGCACCGAGGATAGTCTAGGGAGGGATTGTTTTTCCAGGAATTTGTCCATGTCTTCCAAATTGTTGTATTCATTGGAGTACAATCCTTCATAGTATTGTGTAACTATGCTTTTGATTTCATTAGGGTCTGTTGTAATGACCCCTCTTTCATCCCTTATTCTTGCTATTGAGATTTGTTCCCTCCTTTCTTTGGTTAGGTTTGCCAATGGTCTATCGATCCTGTTTATCTTTTCAAAGAACCAACTTTTAGCGATATTAATTTTTTCCATAGTTTTTTTATTTTCCCTCTCCTGAATCTCAGCCCTGATTTTTATAATTTCTTTTCTTTTACTATTAGTAGGGTTGTCCTGCTGACTCAGCTCTAGTTTTTGTAAATTTTGTGTCAGCGTATCCGTCATGAGTCTCTCTTCCTTTCTCAGGTGTGCTTGTATTGCTATGAACCTTCCTCTGATGACTGCCTTTGCTGTGTCCCATAAGTTTTGGTACGTCGTGTGCTCATTTTCATTGGTTTCGAGAAATTTCCTGATTTCGTCTCGGATCTGCACCAGTATGCACTCCTTTTGCAGTAGAGAGTTATTCATCCTCCAATTATTTGCTCTTATTTTCTTTGTCTTCCTTCTGTTGATTTCCAGTCTTATGGCACAGTGGTCAGAGAGAGAGGTCTGTATTATTTCAATGTGCTTAAATTTATGTAGATTTGCCCAGACATAATTCTCAAGTTTTCTTCAGCTTCTCTGATGATCTTATTAGATTTTTGTTCATGTGGTTTAGGTCAGCTTGGTTGTCTTCTAAGTCCCTGCTGTTCTCTGATTCCCCCAGTCGATTCTCCAGGTCCCTGAGTCAGCTACTGGTTTTCCTTATCACCTCCCTAAGGTCCTGAATTTCCCTTTGGTTAATCGCTCTTACCTCTTCGATCATTTCATCCTTTTTCTCTATTGTTTCCCTCCTATTGTGTATGACTCCAAGGAGCATTCTGAAAATTTCTCTCTATGCCCGCTCAATGTCTGCTTCTTCTATACATGTTATTCTGTTCACGGCATCTTCTCTCATTGCTGTTAGTTTGTCCCATGTATTTTTTATATTTTTGCATTGAGTTCGTTGGGACTGAAGGCAGTTTGCCTTGCATTGTTTTAGAGGAGCCAGGACCCATTTTGCAGTGTGTCGAAGAGCACTGGCTCTCTCTGGGAGACTTGTAGGAATGCTTTTTTGCACTGCCTACAGTTTATTTCACAACGGAAGTAACCTACCACTTGATGCTCCTGTACTTCCATCTCAGGGGATGTCCCGTCCCGCGGGGTCATTCACCGTGGATCCTGGAGGAGAGAGTGGGAATTGGGTGGGTACAAGAGGCACGGAGAATGAGGACAAGACAATATCCTGATCAAGTCCCGTTATAATGAACAAAGAGTCACAGCTTATAACGGCCAGCCAAGGGGGTGTGGGGGCCTCTGCCGCACATGCAGATTAGGCTATCTTGGCAACAGGCCAATCGGAGTTCAGGGGAGCGTGCCTTGCCCGTGAGTCAGTAAGGGCTTACAGTCTTCAATTAGGTACGCAGAGGAGTGGCATGTACACGCAAATCAAGCATAGGTGAGGACGATCCTTTGCCCAATCCAGGGGATGCAGGACACGGGTGCTTATCTAAAAGCATCACCCCTTGTTTGCTCAAACTTTACAGCTGCAGTGCTCTGTCACGTAGGCTTGGGTAGAAGAATGCCCAGAGCTCAGGCTAAGAAATTCCAAGTAATGGCCAGGCCTCATGGCTCCGGACAAGGGGAGTGACCCAGGAGACTGCTGGGTTGCATGATTGGGTGTTGCGGAGGTTGGGCAGAGGTTCCTGCAGCAGCTGGGAACGTTGAGGGGTGCTGTCTGAGTTACATGAGGACCCCAGGCACACAGGCAGGAATGTCCCTCTAGGAAATCGAGCAGAACATCCACTGGTGCAGATCAGGAGGGCTGTCCCCAGACTAGGGACACCTACACAGTGTGGAACTCACCTAGCTGCGCGTGGTACAGGCATAAATGCCCTACAAGCAGGGGAGTGGTCTGGAGGTTAGCAGTAGTGTGTGGGAGATGAGGAGAGAGACTAAGAGGAGCAAGAAAACAACATTCAAAAGCTAGCCTGATGAGCCTGTGGGAGTTGGGGGCGGGTGGATATACTGAAGGGAAGGAAGGAAACGCGCAATGTATCTCAGTCCCGATCCAGGGAGTGGAGCTGCAAGGGTTTACTCCCTGCTCCCAGGTAGTATCAGCAAGCTGTGGCTGTGTGGATTAAAGGCCCCAGTGCAGCCCTCCAGGACCCCAAGGGTCGGTGGGAGGGACAGAGAGGAGATGGAAACAAGAGCAACAATGTAGCTGAAACACATCCCTGCCTGTGGAGCTGTAAGATTCCAGTCCCTGCCCTGAAGCAGGTGGTGGCAAACTGTGGCTGTGCTGAGGCCAAGCCACTCCACAGGCTAAACATGGTCCTGGTACCAGCAGAGACCAGGCGGGTCCAAGGTCAAGCCCCAGCCGGCCTCCACTGAGGATAGACAAAAGCCCCCAGGCCCTCAAAACCCAGTGCGTCTCTCCTTCCTTAATCGTGATGCTGTTCCACATGGGTTGCAGCAGTGTTGATATCCCTCTAAGCAACGCTCCTGGGTTGAATTCTAGAGAGATCCTCTGTTTTATGTTATTCCGTCTGCATCTTTCCTGAAGTCAGGTTACCTGCTCATATACAACACACGGGTTTCCTTGCCACAGACACAAAAATGTGCTAATGCAGACACACACACACACACACACATAGTACATTGTCAAACACACAAGACCGGCCCATGGACTCCTACAGGTTATCTGCTCACAGACACAAGGACCTGCTTATACACACATGCAAGTTACCTTCTCAAAGACACACAATACCTCCTCATATAAACACACAGGCTCTTACTCACAAGCACACAGGACCTGGGCATATACACGAAGGTGACCTGCTGAAAAAGCCTACAGATGACCATCTCCTAGACACACACCAAGGTTACCTGCACACAGGCACGCAGTTCCTGCTGATAGAGACACACTTGTTGCCTGCTCGCAGATACACAGGAACGGCTCAGACACACGCCCAGGTGACCAGCTCGCAGACACACAAGACCTACTCATGTTCACATTGGCTGCCTGCTCACAGACACGCAGTACCTGCTCATATAGCCACGCAGGTTACCTTCTCACAGAAACAAGACCTTTCTCATACATATACACAGGTTACCTGCACACAGACAAAAGTGCCTGCTCACACACACGCACAGCTTACCTGCTCACAGACACACAGGAACTGTTCATCTACACTCCTTGAGGACCTGATCACAGATATACAAGACATGCTCCTATACACACGCAGGTTACCTGCTCACAAACACTATTACCTCTTCTTGTACACACACACAGACACAGGTTTCCTGCTCATAGACACAGAAGCCTGCTTCTGTACGCACACAGGTGATCTTCCCACAGACACAAGAACCTCCTCATCTACACCCACAGGTGATGTGCTCACAGTGACAAGAACCTGCTCACCTATACACACAGCTTTCCTACTCACAGACAGAAAGGTGCTGCTCATAAACACAAACACAGGTTACCTGCTCACAGACACTAGTACGTCCTCCCTTAGACACACAGGTTTCCTGCTCATAGACAACATAACCTGATCACACACACAGATTACCTGTTCACAGACACAAGAACCATAGACATATATACCCACAAGATACCTTCCACAGACAAAGGGACGTGCGAATATACCCACACAGTACCCTGCTCACAGACACAGGAACCGACGCATGTACGCATTCAGGTTATCTGCTCACAGACCCAACAAATGGCTAAAAAACACAAGCATGTTGATATGCTCACAGGCACACCGGACCTGCTCCCGTATACACAACGGGTACATGCTCACACAAGAAGGACCTGCTCACACACGCACGCATACACACACACACACACACACACAAACACACACGTTACTTTCTCGCAGGCACGCAGTACCTGCTCATATACACACACTGGTTACCTGCTCATAGACACAAAAACTATACACACGCGTATTATTGATCTCACACACACAGAACCCCCTACTAAAAATCACAGGCTTTCTACTCACAGACACCCAAGAACTGCTCCTATAAATAAGGTGACCTCCTCATAGAAACACACTGGTGAACAGCTCATGTAAACACACAGGTTCCCTGCGCCCAAGCACAAGTTCCTGCGAATGGACACACACCGTTTGTATCTGCCTTCTACAGATACAAAGGAACTGCTCAGATACACGCATCAGTTCCCAGACACACAGGGCCTGCTCATATACAACTTGGTTGCCTGCTCACAGACACTACTACCTCCTCTTATACACACATACGTTTCCAGCTCACAGACACAAGAACCTTCTCATATACACACACAGGTCACCTTACCACATACACCAGAATATATGCTGATTTACACACACAGTAACCTGCGCACAGACAAAAGGACCTACTCCTATATACACGCAGGTTACCTTGCCATAGACACAAGAACCAGATAATATACAAACACAGTAAGCCTATTCATAACTCTACTGATGTTCTGCTTCAAAGCATCAGACATAATTCTTAAGTTTTCTTCAGCTTCTCTGATGATCTTATTAGATTTTTGTTCATGTGGTTTAGGTCAGCTTGGTTGTCTTCTAAGTCCCTGATGCTGTTCTCTGATTCCCCCAGTCGATTCTCCAAGTCCCTGAGTCTGCTACTGGTTTTCCTTATCACCTCCCTAAGGTCCTGAATTTCCCTTTGGTTTATCGCTCTTACCTCTTCGATCATTTCATCCTTTTTCTCTATTGTTTCCCTCCTATTGTGTATGACTCCAAGGAGCATTCTGAAATTTTCTCTCTATGCCCGCTCAATGTCTGCTTCTTCTATACATGTTATTCTGTTCACGGCATCTTCTCTCATTGCTGTTAGTTTGTCCCATGTATTTTTTATATTTTTGCATTGAGTTCGTTGGGACTGAAGGCAGTTTGCCTTGCATTGTTTTAGAGGAGCCAGGACCCATTTTGCAGTGTGTCGAAGAGCACTGGCTCTCTCTGGGAGACTTGTAGGAATGCTTTTTTGCACTTCCTACAGTTTATTTCACAACAGAAGTAACCTACCTCTTGATGTTCCTGTACTTCCATCTCAGGGGATGTCCTGTCCCGCGAGGTCATTCACCGTGGATCCAGGAGGAGAGAGTGGGAATTGGGTGGGTACAAGAGGCATGGAGAATGAGGACAAGACAATATCCTGATCAAGTCCCGTTTTAATGAACAAAGAGTCACAGCTTATAAATGCCAGCCAAGGGGGTGTGGGGGCATCGGCCGCACATGCAGATTAGGCTATCTTGGCAACAGGCCAATCAGAGTTCAGGGGAGCGTGCCTTGCCCGTGAGTCAGTAAGGGCTTACGGTCTTCAATTAGGTACGCAGAGGAGTGGCATGTACACGCAAATCAAGCATAGGTGATGACGATCCTTTGCCCAATCCAGGGGATGCAGGACACGGGTGCTTATCTAAAGAGCATCACCCCTTGTTTGCTCAAACTTTACAGCTGCAGTGCTCTGTCACGTAGGCTTGGGTAGAAGAATGCCCAGAGCTCAGGCTAAGAAATTCCAAGTAATGGCCAGGCCTCATGGCTCCGGACAAGGGGAGTGACCCAGGAGACTGCTGGGTTGCATGATTGGGTGTTGCGGAGGTTGGGCAGAGGTTCCTGCAGCAGCTGGGAACGTTGAGGGGTGCTGTCTGAGTTACATGAGGACCCCAGGCACACAGGCAGGAATGTCCCTCTAGGAAATCGAGCAGAACATCCACTGGTGCAGATCAGGAGGGCTGTCCCCAGACTAGGGCCACCTATACAGTGTGGAACTCACCTAGCTGCGCGTGGAACAGGCATAAATGCCCTACAAGCAGGGGAGTGGTCTGGAGGTTAGCAGTAGTGTGTGGGAGACGAGGAGAGAGACTAAGAGGAGCAAGAAAACAACATTCAAAAGCTAGCCTGATGAGCCTGTGGGAGTTGGGGGCGGGTGGATATAGTGAAGGGATGGAAGGAAACGTGCAATGTATCTCAGTCCCGGTCCAGGGAGTGGAGCTGCAAGGGTTTACTCCCTGCTCCCAGGTAGTATCAGCAAGCTGTGGCTGTGTGGATTAAAGGCCCCAGTGCAGCCCTCCAGGACCCCAAGGGTCGGTGGGAGGGACAGAGAGGAGATGGAAACAAGAGCAACAATGTAGCTGAAACGCATCCCTGCCTGTGGAGCTGCAAGATTCCAGTCCCTGTCCTGAAGCAGGTGGTGGCAAACTGTGGCTGTGCTGAGGCCAGCCACTCCACAGGCTAAACATGGTCCTGGTACCAGCAGAGACCAGGCGGGTCCAAGGTCAAGCCCCAGCCGGCCTCCACTGAGGATAGACGAAAGCCCCCAGGCCCTCAAAGCCCAGTGCGTCTCTCCTTCCTTAATCGTGATGCTGTTCCACATGGGTTGTAGCAGTGTTGATATCCCTCTAAGCAACGCTCCTGGGTTGAATTCTAGAGAGATCCTCTGTTTTATGTTATTCCGTCTGCATCTTTCCTGAAGTCAGGTTACCTGCTCATATACAACACACGGGTTTCCTTGCCACAGACACAAAAATGTGCTAATGCAGACACACACACACAGTACATTGTCAAACACACAAGACCGGCCCATGGACTCCTACAGTTTATCTGCTCACAGACACAAGGACCTGCTTATACACACATGCAAGTTACCTTCTCAAAGACACACAATACCTCCTCATATAAACACACAGGCTCTTACTCACAAGCACACAGGACCTGGGCATATACACGAAGGTGACCTGCTGAAAAAGCCTACAGATGACCATCTCCTAGACACACACCAAGGTTACCTGCACACAGGCACGCAGTTCCTGCTGATAGAGACACACTTGTTGCCTGCTCGCAGATACACAGGAACGGCTCAGACACACGCCCAGGTGACCAGCTCGCAGACACACAAGACCTACTCATGTTCACATTGGCTGCCTGCTCACAGACACGCAGTACCTGCTCATATAGCCACACAGGGTACCTTCTCACAGAAACAAGACCTTTCTCATACATATACACAGCTTACCTGCTCACAGACACACAGGAACTGTTCATCTACACTCATTGAGGACCTGATCACAGATATACAAGACATGCTCCTATACACACGCAGCTTACCTGCTCACAAACACTATTACCTCTTCTTGTACACACACACACACACAGGTTTCCTGCTCATAGACACAGAAGCCTGCTTCTGTACGCACACAGGTGATCTTCTCACTAACACAAGAACCTCCTCATCTACACCCACAGGTGATGTGCTCACAGTGACAAGAACCTGCTCACCTATACACACAGCTTTCCTACTCACAGACAGAAAGGTGCTGCTCATAAACACAAACACAGGTTACCTGCTCACAGACACTAGTAAGTCCTCCCTTACACAGGTTACGTGCTCATAGACAACATAACCTGATCACGCGCACACACAGATTACCTGTTCACAGACACAAGAACCATAGACATATATACCCACAAGATACATTCCACAGACAAAGGGACGTGCGAATATACCCACACAGTACCCTGCTCACACACACAGGAACCGACGCATGTACACATTCAGGTTATCTGCTCACAGACCCAACAAATGGCTTAAAAACACAAGCATGTTGATATGCTCACAGACACACAGGAACTTGTCGTAAACACACACGTTAACTGCTCACAGGTACACAGGACCTGCTCCCGTATACGCAACGTGTACATGCTCACACAAGAAGGACCTGCTCACACACGCACACATACACACACACACACACACGCACACGTTACTTTCTCGCAGGCACGCAGTACCTGCTCATATACACACACTGGTTATCCGCTCATAGACACAAAACCTATACACACGCGTATTACTTGATCTCACACACACAGAACCCCCTACTATAAAATCACAGGCTTTCTACTCACAGACACACAAGAACTGCTCATATAAATAAGGTGACCTACTCATAGAAACACACTGGTGAACAGCTCATGTACACACACAGGTTCCCTGCGCCCAGGCACAAGTTCCTGCGAATGGACACACACCGTTTGTATCTGCCTTCTACAGATACAAAGGAACTGCTCAGATACACGCATCAGTTCCCAGACACACAGGGCCTGCTCATATACAACTTGGTTGCCTGCTCACAGACACTACTACCTCCTCTTATACACACATACGTTTCCAGCTCACAGACACAAGAACCTTCTCATATACACACACAGGTCACCTTACCACATACACCAGAATATATGCTGATTTACACACACAGTAACCTGCGCACAGACAAAAGGACCTACTCCTACATACACACAGGTTACCTTGCCATAGACACAAGAACCAGATAATATACAAACACAGTAAGCCTATTCATAACTCTACTGATGTTCTGCTTCAAAGCATCAGACATAATTCTTAAGTTTTCTTCAGCTTCTCTGATGATTTTTTTATCTTTTTAAAAAATTTTTTTTTTAATTTTAACAATTTATTGGGGCTCATACAGTTCTTTTCACAGTTCATACATATACATACATCAATTGTATAAAGCACACCTGTACAGTCTTTGCCCTAATCATTTTTTTCTCTTTTCTTCTTTTACATTTTATTAGGGACCCATACAACTCTTACCACAATCCATACATATACATACATCAATTGTATAAAGCATATCCATACATTCCCTGCCCCAATCATTCTCAAGGCATTTGCTCTCCACTTAAGCCCCTTGCATCAGGTCCTCTTCCCATCCCCCCCCCCTCCATATTCCCCCCTCCCTCATATGCCCTTGGTAATTTATACATCGTTATTTTGTCATATCTTGCCCTATCCGGAGTCTCCCTTCCCCCCTTCTCTGCTGTCCCTCTCCCAGGGAAGAGGTCACATGTGGATCCTTGTAATCAGTTCCCCCTTTCCAACCCACTCACCCTCTACTCTCCCAGCATCTTCCCTCACACCCTTGGTCCTGAAGGTATCATCCACCCTGGATTCCCTGTACCTCCAACCCTCATATGTACCAGTGTACAGCCTCTGTCCTCTCCAGCCCTGCAAGGTAGAATTCGGATCATGGTAGTTGGGGGGAGGAAGCATCCAGGATCTGGGGGAAAGCTGTGTTCTTCATCGATACTACCTCACACCCTAATTAACCCATCTCCTCTCCTAAACCCCTCTATGAGGGGATCTTCATTGGCCGACACTTGGGCCTTGGGTCTTCACTCTGCACTTCCCCCTTCATTAATATGACATATATATACATATATACATATACACATACATACACACACTTATATCTTTTATTTTGTATGATGCCTTATACCTGGTCCCTTGGGCACCTCGTGGTCGCACTAGCCGGTGTGCTTCTTCCATGTGGGCTTATTTGCTTCTGAGCTAGATGGCCGCTTGTTCACCTTCAAGCCTTTAAGACCCCAGACACTATCTCTTTTGATAGCCGGGCACCAACAGCTTTCTTCACCACATTTGCTTATGCACCCATTTGTCTTCAGCGATCCTATCATGGAGGTGTGCAGTCAATGATATGATTTTTTGTTCTTTGATGCCTGGTAACTGATCCCCTTGGGACCACTCGATCACACAGGCTGGTGTGTTCTTTCATGTGGACTTTGTTGCTTCTGAGCTAGATGGCCGCTTGTTTATCTTCAAGCCTTTAAGACCCCAGTCACTATCTCTTTTGATAGCCGGGCACCATCAGCTTTCTTCACCACATTTACTTGTTCACCCACTTTGGCTCCAGCCGTTGTGTCGGGAGAGTGAGCATCATAGAGTTCCAATTTAATAAAAGAAGGTATTCATGCATTGAGGGAGTGTTTGAGTAGAGGCCCAAGGTCCTTCCGCCACCTTAATACTTGACCTATAAATATAGACACATAGATCTATTTCCCTATCCTCCTATATATATTTGCATGTACATGTCTTTGTCTAGACCTCCATGGATGCCCTTTGACTCCTAGCTCTTTCATCCATCTCCCTTGACTTTCCTCCTGCCCTAGTACCATGCTTCATCGCCACCTGGGCTAGAGTATACCTTTTCTCTAAGCAACCTTACCCTTGATCATTTCCCACCATGCCTGCCACTCCCCCTTCTCTACCATTTGGGGTCCCATGTTTTTCCCTTGTCCCTGGGTTTGTTAACACCACTTCCTTACCCCCCCTACCCCCCCCACCCCAAGTCCCCCCGGAACTGTCGGTCCCGTTGTTTTTCCTCCAGATAGTTCATCCAGCCTGTCCTATTCAGACAGACCTGTGGAGTCACTAACATGCACGAAAACAAGACAGAGGAAAACAAAGCAACAGTATACAACCAGACAACAAAACAACAAAAACAAACCACTGACAAAGAACAGAACAAAACAGTTCACAAGAGAAAAGCTTGTAGTTAGTTCAGGGATCGTTTGCTGGCCCTTAGGAGCGTTTTCCAGTCCAGTCTGTTGGGGCACCACGCCCTGGCCCCAAAGTCCACTTTCAGCATTCCCTGGGGACCTTGCCACTCCATTCCCTTGCTGTTCCGCTGCACTCCCCCAGTGATTTGCCTCGGTGTGGTGGGATCAGGTCAGGTGCAATTCCCACACTGTGTCTCCGGTGCTGTCCCCTGTATTGCCCTTAGTCACTGAGGGGCATCATGTCTCATAGTAGGGCCAGCCATGTTGTTCTCTCTGTGGACTGGCTGCTCTACTCAGTAACATCATCATCACGGCCTGGTGGGCCAGGCTGTGCTCCACTCTCTCCTCCTGCCCCTTCATCTGCTCCTGTGTGCTCTGATCAGATATGTCCATCTCCCGGAGCTGCAGAGTCAATGTCGTCCTTTGGAACAAATTCTTTTCGGGGAAGGGCAGGAATCCACTTAATTTATGGTGCTGGGGCCAGCCTCCCAGACCTCTCCACTGGTTCCCTCCTCCACGCCGGGATATTGCATTCACACCTTGCGACACTGGGTTGAAGTCTGGTCCCCCTTTCCCTGTGGAGATATAAACAATACCCTCCCATTGGGTGGATTAATGCCCCCTGACCCCACTACCCTTTTCTTCCTTGTATTCATCCTTTTGTTTTCCTTTCCCCACCTCCTCCACCATTGTCTACCATGTACATCCCTGGTCTTGGTCTGGTCCCTTCCATACTACACAGTCTTCACCCCTAAAATGTTTGTATACAGTAGCTTTTTCCCCTATGCCCCTTTTGCTTTTTTAAAAAAATTTTTAATTCTTACCTCAGCGGGCTCATGTTGTACTTGTCCTTTTGTGCCTGACTTACTTCGCTTAGCATGATTTCCTCCAGTTCTTCCCATGCCGCTATGTGCCTCGTACGTTCATCACTGCTTTTTAGTGATGCGTAGTATTCCATTGTATGTATATACCACAGTTTTTTAATCCAATCGTCAGTTGATGGAAATCTGGGTTGCTTCCAACTCCTTGCAATTGTGAACTGTGCCGCAATGAACATTGGAGCACAGATGTCTGGTCTTGGTTTGTTTCTTGCCTCTTCTGGGTATATGCCCAGTAGGGGGATTGCTGGGTCATATGGTAACTCTATTTCCATCTGTTTTAGGTATCGCCAGATTGATTTCCATAGTGGCTGTACGTACTTACAGTCCCACCAGCAGTGGATGAGAGTTCCTGTCTCCCCACAGCCCCTCCAACACTTGTTGCTTTCTGATTTTTTGAATTGGGCTACCTTTGAGGGTGTCAGGTGGTACCTCATTGTTGTTTTAATTTGCATTTCTCTTATGGCTAAAGATCGGGAACATTTTCTCATATGTTTGTTGGCCATTCGGATTTCTGCCCCTCTGAAACTTCTGTTCAAGTCCTTTGCCCACCTTTCAAGTGGGCTATTGGTTTTTTTCTTTTTGGAAGCTAGCAGAGTACTGTAGATTTTAGTAATAAGGCCTTTGTCTGATGTGTCATTGCTAAAGATGTTTTCCCAGTCTGTGGATTCTCTTATTACTCTCTTGGTGAATTCTTTAGATGTACCCAAGTGTTTTATCTTCAGTATATCCCATTTGTCGATTTGTGCCTCCTCTGTGTTTGTGTCCTTCCCTATTTCTGATAGCCTGTGTATTGCCTGCGCCAAAGTTCTCAAGTTGGTCCCAATTCCCTCATTGATGGCCCTAATAGTTTGGGGTTTAACTTCAAGGTCTGTGATCCACCTTGAGGTTATTCTTGTGCATGGAGTGAGATAAGGGTCTTGCTTCATTTTTCTGCATGTTGATATCCATTTTTTCCAGCACCACTTGTTAAAGAGGGCATCTGCTTCCCATTTGATATTTTTGGGGCCCTTGTCAAAGATCAGCTGTGTGTATGCTGATGCTTTTATTTCTGGGTTTTCAGTTCTTTTCCATTGGTCTGAGTATCTGTCATTGTACCAATACCATGCAGTTTTGAGAACTGTGGCTGCATAGTATGTGCCAAAGTCAGGTAAAGCAAGCCCTCCCACGGTGTCCTTCTTCTTGAGGAGTTCTCTGCTAATTCTGGGCTTCTTCCCTCTCCATATGAAGTTGGTAATCAGTTTTTCCATTTCTTTGAAGAAAGATGATGGTAATTGTATAGGGATAGCATTAAACTTATATAGTGCCTTTGGCAGAACTGACATCTTAACTATATTAAGTCTCCCAATCCAAGAGCATGGAATATTCTTCCATTTGTTGAGGTCGCTCTTGGTTTCTTGTAATAGTGTTCTATAGTTTTCCCTATATAGATCTTTAGTTTTTTCAGTCAAGTGTATCCCTAGATATTTCAGTTTGTGTTTGGCTATTGTGAAGGGTACCACCTTTTTGATCTCTTCTTCTGTGGTCTTATCTGATGTGTATAACAGTCCGATGGACTTCTGTTTGTTGATCTTGTATCCTGCCACTCTGCCAAACTCCTCTATTGCTTCCAGTACTCCCCTTGTGGAACTTTTGGGATTTTCCATATATAAAATCGTATCATCTGCAAATAACGATAGTTTCACCTCTTCCTTCCCCAGACGAATACCTTTGATGTCACTTCTTTGCCTTATGCTGTTAGCTAAAACCTCCAGCACGATATTAAATAGGAGTGGAGACAAGGGGCATCCTTGTCTGGTTCCCTTTTTCAGTGGGATTGTGTTAGTCTTTTCTCCATTGACTATGACTTTGGCTGTTGGTTTTTCATATATAGCTTGTATTGTCTTGAGGAACTTTCCTTCCATTCCTATCTTCGCTAGTGTCTTAAACAGGAATTGGTGTTGGATGTTGTCGAGTGCTTTTTCTGCGTCTATTGATATTATCATGTGATTCTTATACTTTTTCATGTCAATGTGACGAATAATACTAATGGTCTTTCGTATGTTGAACCATCCCTGCATCCCTGGTATGAATCCCACTTGGTCATGGTTAATTATTTGTTTTATATACTTTTGTATTCTGTTGGCTAGTATTTTGTTAAGGATTTTGCATCAATGTTCATTAGGGATATCGGTCTGTAGTTCTCGATTCTTGTGGGATCCTTGCCCGGTTTGGGTATCAGAGTTATACTAGCTTCATAGAAGGAGTTTGGGAGTTTGCCATCTTTTTCTATGTTCTGGAAAAGTTTGTGTAGGATTGGTATTAGTTCTTCCCTGAATGCTTGATAGAATTCTCCAGTGTATCCATCTGGTCCAGGGTATTTTTTTGTTGGTAATCCCTTGATAACCTTTTCTATTTCTTCTATTGCAATGGGTCTGTTGAGATTCTTGATGTGCACCGAGGATAGTCTAGGGAGGGATTGTTTTTCCAGGAATTTGTCCATGTCTTCCAAATTGTTGTATTCATTGGAGTACAATCCTTCATAGTATTGTGTAACTATGCTTTTGATTTCATTAGGGTCTGTTGTAATGACCCCTCTTTCATCCCTTATTCTTGCTATTGAGATTTGTTCCCTCCTTTCTTTGGTTAGGTTTGCCAATGGTCTATCGATCCTGTTTATCTTTTCAAAGAACCAACTTTTAGCGATATTAATTTTTTCCATAGTTTTTTTATTTTCCCTCTCCTGAATCTCAGCCCTGATTTTTATAATTTCTTTTCTTTTACTATTAGTAGGGTTGTCCTGCTGACTCAGCTCTAGTTTTTGTAAATTTTGTGTCAGCGTATCCGTCATGAGTCTCTCTTCCTTTCTCAGGTGTGCTTGTATTGCTATGAACCTTCCTCTGATGACTGCCTTTGCTGTGTCCCATAAGTTTTGGTACGTCGTGTGCTCATTTTCATTGGTTTCGAGAAATTTCCTGATTTCGTCTCGGATCTGCACCAGTATGCACTCCTTTTGCAGTAGAGAGTTATTCATCCTCCAATTATTGGCTCTTATTTTCTTTGTCTTCCTTTTGTTGATTTCCAGTCTTATGGCACAGTGGTCAGAGAGAGAGGTCTGTATTATTTCAATGTGCTTAAATTTATGTAGATTTGCCCAGACATAATTCTCAAGTTTTCTTCAGCTTCTCTGATGATCTTATTAGATTTTTGTTCATGTGGTTTAGGTCAGCTTGGTTGTCTTCTAAGTCCCTGCTGTTCTCTGATTCCCCCAGTCGATTCTCCAGGTCCCTGAGTCAGCTACTGGTTTTCCTTATCACCTCCCTAAGGTCCTGAATTTCCCTTTGGTTAATCGCTCTTACCTCTTCGATCATTTCATCCTTTTTCTCTATTGTTTCCCTCCTATTGTGTATGACTCCAAGGAGCATTCTGAAAATTTCTCTCTATGCCCGCTCAATGTCTGCTTCTTCTATACATGTTATTCTGTTCACGGCATCTTCTCTCATTGCTGTTAGTTTGTCCCATGTATTTTTTATATTTTTGCATTGAGTTCGTTGGGACTGAAGGCAGTTTGCCTTGCATTGTTTTAGAGGAGCCAGGACCCATTTTGCAGTGTGTCGAAGAGCACTGGCTCTCTCTGGGAGACTTGTAGGAATGCTTTTTTGCACTGCCTACAGTTTATTTCACAACGGAAGTAACCTACCACTTGATGCTCCTGTACTTCCATCTCAGGGGATGTCCCGTCCCGCGGGGTCATTCACCGTGGATCCTGGAGGAGAGAGTGGGAATTGGGTGGGTACAAGAGGCACGGAGAATGAGGACAAGACAATATCCTGATCAAGTCCCGTTTTAATGAACAAAGAGTCACAGCTTATAACGGCCAGCCAAGGGGGTGTGGGGGCCTCGGCCGCACATGCAGATTAGGCTATCTTGGCAACAGGCCAATCGGAGTTCAGGGGAGCGTGCCTTGCCCGTGAGTCAGTAAGGGCTTACAGTCTTCAATTAGGTACGCAGAGGAGTGGCATGTACACGCAAATCAAGCATAGGTGAGGACGATCCTTTGCCCAATCCAGGGGATGCAGGACACGGGTGCTTATCTAAAGAGCATCACCCCTTGTTTGCTCAAACTTTACAGCTGCAGTGCTCTGTCACGTAGGCTTGGGTAGAAGAATGCCCAGAGCTCAGGCTAAGAAATTCCAAGTAATGGCCAGGCCTCATGGCTCCGGACAAGGGGAGTGACCCAGGAGACTGCTGGGTTGCATGATTGGGTGTTGCGGAGGTTGGGCAGAGGTTCCTGCAGCAGCTGGGAACGTTGAGGGGTGCTGTCTGAGTTACATGAGGACCCCAGGCACACAGGCAGGAATGTCCCTCTAGGAAATCGAGCAGAACATCCACTGGTGCAGATCAGGAGGGCTGTCCCCAGACTAGGGCCACCTACACAGTGTGGAACTCACCTAGCTGCGCGTGGTACAGGCATAAATGCCCTACAAGCAGGGCAGTGGTCTGGAGGTTAGCAGTAGTGTGTGGGAGATGAGGAGAGAGACTAAGAGGAGCAAGAAAACAACATTCAAAAGCTAGCCTGATGAGCCTGTGGGAGTTGGGGGCGGGTGGATATACTGAAGGGAAGGAAGGAAACGCGCAATGTATCTCAGTCCCGATCCAGGGAGTGGAGCTGCAAGGGTTTACTCCCTGCTCCCAGGTAGTATCAGCAAGCTGTGGCTGTGTGGATTAAAGGCCCCATTGCAGCCCTCCAGGACCCCAAGGGTCGGTGGGAGGGACAGAGAGGAGATGGAAACAAGAGCAACAATGTAGCTGAAACGCATCCCTGTCTGTGGAGCTGTAAGATTCCAGTCCCTGCCCTGAAGCAGGTGGTGGCAAACTGTGGCTGTGCTGAGGCCAAGCCACTCCACAGGCTAAACATGGTCCTGGTACCAGCAGAGACCAGGCGGGTCCAAGGTCAAGCCCCAGCCGGCCTCCACTGAGGATAGACAAAAGCCCCCAGGCCCTCAAAACCCAGTGCGTCTCTCCTTCCTTAATCGTGATGCTGTTCCACATGGGTTGCAGCAGTGTTGATATCCCTCTAAGCAACGCTCCTGGGTTGAATTCTAGAGAGATCCTCTGTTTTATGTTATTCCGTCTGCATCTTTCCTGAAGTCAGGTTACCTGCTCATATACAACACACGGGTTTCCTTGCCACAGACACAAAAATGTGCTAATGCAGACACACACACACACACACACACACACAGTACATTGTCAAACACACAAGACCGGCCCATGGACTCCTACAGGTTATCTGCTCACAGACACAAGGACCTGCTTATACACCCATGCAAGTTACCTTCTCAAAGACACACAATACCTCCTCGTATAAACACACAGGCTCTTACTCACAAGCACACAGGACCTGGGCATATACACGAAGGTGACCTGCTGAAAAAGCCTACAGATGACCATCTCCTAGACACACACCAAGATTACCTGCACACAGGCACGCAGTTCCTGCTGATAGAGACACACTTGTTGCCTGCTCGCAGATACACAGGAACGGCTCAGACACACGCCCAGGTGACCAGCTCGCAGACACACAAGACCTACTCATGTTCACATTGGCTGCCTGCTCACAGACACGCAGTACCTGCTCATGTAGCCACGCAGGTTACCTACTCACAGAAACAAGACCTTTCTCATACATATACACAGGTTACCTGCACACAGACAAAAGTGCCTGCTCACACACACGCACAGCTTACCTGCTCACAGACACACAGGAACTGTTCATCTACACTCCTTGAGGACCTGATCACAGATATACAAGACATGCTCCTATACACACGCAGCTTACCTGCTCACAAACACTATTACCTCTTCTTGTACACACACACACACACACACACACAGGTTTCCTGCTCATAGACACAGAAGCCTGCTTCTATACGCACACAGGTGATCTTCTCACAGACACAAGAACCTCCTCATCTACACCCACAGGTGATGTGCTCACAGTGACAAGAACCTGCTCACCTATACACACAGCTTTCCTACTCACAGACAGAAAGGTGCTGCTCATAAACACAAACACAGGTTACCTGCTCACAGACACTAGTACGTCCTCCCTTAGACACACAGGTTTCCTGCTCATAGACAACATAACCTGATCACACACACAGATTACCTGTTCACAGACACAAGAACCATAGACATATATACCCACAAGATACCTTCCACAGACAAAGGGACGTGCGAATATACCCACACAGTACCCTGCTCACAGACACAGGAACCGACGCATGTACGCATTCAGGTTATCTGCTCACAGACCCAACAATGGCTAAAAAACACAAGCATGTTGATATGCTCACAGACACACAGGAACTTGTCGTAAACACACACGTTACCTGCTCACAGGCACACCGGACCTGCTCCCGTATACACAACCGGTACATGCTCACACAAGAAGGACCTGCTCACACGCGCACGCATACACACACACACAAACACACACGTTACTTTCTCGCAGGCATGCAGTACCTGCTCATATACACACACTGGTTACCTGCTCATAGACACAAAACCTATACACACGCGTATTACTTCATCCCACGCACACAGAACCCCCTACTATAAAATCACAGGCCTTCTACTCACAGACACACAAGAACTGCTCATATAAATAAGGTGACCTTCTCATAGAAACACACTGGTGAACAGCTCATGTACACACACAGGTTCCCTGCGCCCAGGCACAAGTTCCGGCGAATGGACACACACCGTTTGTATCTGCCTTCTACAGATACAAAGGAACTGCTCAGATACACGCATCAGTTCCCAGACACACAGGGCCTGCTCATATACAACTTGGATGCCCGCTCACAGACACTACCTCCTCTTATACACACATACGTTTCCAGCTCACAGACACAAGAACCTTCTCATATACACACAGTCACCTTACCACATACACCAGAATATATGCTGATTTACACACACAGTAACCTGCGCACAGACAAAAGGACCTACTCCTATATACACACAGGTTACCTTGCCATAGACACAAGAACCAGATAATATACAAACACAGTAAGCCTATTCATAACTCTACTGATGTTCTGCTTCAAAGCATCAGACATAATTCTTAAGTTTTCTTCAGCTTCTCTGATGATCTTACTAGATTTTTGTTCATGTGGTTTAAGTCAGCTTGGTTGTCTTCTAAGTCCCTGATGCTGTTCGCTGATTCCCCCGGTCGATTCTCCAGGTCCCTGAGTCTACTACTGGTTTTCCTTATCACCTCCCTAAGGTCCTGAATTTCCCTTTGGTTTATCGCTCTTACCTCTTCGATCATTTCATTCTTTTTCTCTATTGTTTCCCTCCTATTGTGTATGAGTCCAAGGAGCATTCTGAAATTTTCTCTCTATGCCCGCTCAATGTCTGCTTCTTCTATACATGTTATTCTGTTCACGGCATCTTCTCTCATTGCTGTTAGTTTGTCCCATGTATTTTTTATATTTTTGCATTGAGTTCGTTGGGACTGAAGGCGGTTTGCCTTGCATTGTTTTAGAGGAGCCAGGACCCATTTTGCAGTGTGTCGAAGAGCACTGGCTCTCTCTGGGAGACTTGTAGGAATGCTTTTTTGCACTGCCTACAGTTTATTTCACAACGGAAGTAACCTACCACTTGATGCTCCTGTACTTCCATCTCAGGGGATGTCCCGTCCCGCGGGGTCATTCACCGTGGATCCTGGAGGAGAGAGTGGGAATTGGGTGGGTACAAGAGGCACGGAGAATGAGGACAAGACAATATCCTGATCAAGTCCCGTTTTAATGAACAAAGAGTCACAGCTTATAACGGCCAGCCAAGGGGGTGTGGGGGCCTCGGCCGCACATGCAGATTAGGCTATCTTGGCAACAGGCCAATCGGAGTTCAGGGGAGCGTGCCTTGCCCGTGAGTCAGTAAGGGCTTACGGTCTTCAATTAGGTACGCAGAGGAGTGGCATGTACACGCAAATCAAGCATAGGTGAGGACGATCCTTTGCCCAATCCAGGGGATGCAGGACACGGGTGCTTATCTAAAGAGCATCACCCCTTGTTTGCTCAAACTTTACAGCTGCAGTGCTCTGTCACGTAGGCTTGGGTAGAAGAATGCCCAGAGCTCAGGCTAAGAAATTCCAAGTAATGGCCAGGCCTCATGGCTCCGGACAAGGGGAGTGACCCAGGAGACTGCTGGGTTGCATGATTGGGTGTTGCGGAGGTTGGGCAGAGGTTCCTGCAGCAGCTGGGAACGTTGAGGGGTGCTGTCTGAGTTACATGAGGACCCCAGGCACACAGGCAGGAATGTCCCTCTAGGAAATCGAGCAGAACATCCACTGGTGCAGATCAGGAGGGCTGTCCCCAGACTAGGGCCACCTACACAGTGTGGAACTCACCTAGCTGCGCGTGGTACAGGCATAAATGCCCTACAAGCAGGGGAGTGGTCTGGAGGTTAGCAGTCGTGTGTGGGAGACGAGGAGAGAGACTAAGAGGAGCAAGAAAACAACATTCAAAAGCTAGCCTGATGAGCCTGTGGGAGTTGGGGGCGGGTGGATATAGTGACGGGATGGAAGGAAACGCGCAAAGTATCTCAGTCCCGATCCAGGGAGTGGAGCTGCAAGGGTTTACTCCCTGCTCCCAGGTAGTATCAGCAAGCTGTGGCTGTGTGGATTAAAGGCCCCATTGCAGCCCTCCAGGACCCCAAGGGTCGGTGGGAGGGACAGAGAGGAGATGGAAACAAGAGCAACAATGTAGCTGAAACACATCCCTGCCTGTGGAGCTGTAAGATTCCAGTCCCTGCCCTGAAGCAGGTGGTGGCAAACTGTGGCTGTGCTGAGGCCAAGCCACTCCACAGGCTAAACATGGTCCTGGTACCAGCAGAGACCAGGCGGGTCCAAGGTCAAGCCCCAGCCGGCCTCCACTGAGGATAGACAAAAGCCCCCAGGCCCTCAAAACCCAGTGCGTCTCTCCTTCCTTAATCGTGATGCTGTTCCACATGGGTTGCAGCAGTGTTGATATCCCTCTAAGCAACGCTCCTGGGTTGAATTCTAGAGAGATCCTCTGTTTTATGTTATTCCGTCTGCATCTTTCCTGAAGTCAGGTTACCTGCTCATATACAACACACGGGTTTCCTTGCCACAGACACAAAAATGTGCTAATGCAGACACACACACACACACACACACACACGCACACAGTACATTTTCAAACACACAAGACCGGCCCATGGACTCCTACAGGTTATCTGCTCACAGACACAAGGACCTGCTTATACACGCATGCAAGTTACCTTCTCAAAGACACACAATACCTCCTCATATAAACACACAGGCTCTTACTCACAAGCACACAGGACCTGGGCATATACACGAAGGTGACCTGCTGAAAAAGCCTACAGATGACCATCTCCTAGACACACACCAAGGTTACCTGCACACAGGCACGCAGTTCCTGCTGATAGAGACACACTTGTTGCCTGCTCGCAGATACACAGGAACGGCTCAGACACACGCCCAGGTGACCAGCTCGCAGACACACAAGACCTACTCATGTTCACATTGGCTGCCTGCTCACAGACACGCAGTACCTGCTCATATAGCCACACAGGGTACCTTCTCACAGAAACAAGACCTTTCTCATACATATACACAGCTTACCTGCTCACAGACACACAGGAACTGTTCATCTACACTCCTTGAGGACCTGATCACAGATATACAAGACATGCTCCTATACACACGCAGGTTACCTGCTCACAAACACTATTACCTCTTCTTGTACACACACACACACAGGTTTCCTGCTCATAGACACAGAAGCCTGCTTCTATACGCACACAGGTGATCTTCTCACAGACACAAGAACCTCCTCATCTACACCCACAGGTGATGTGCTCACAGTGACAAGAACCTGCTCACCTATACACACAGCTTTCCTACTCACAGACAGAAAGGTGCTGCTCATAAACACAAACACAGGTTACCTGCTCACAGACACTAGTAAGTCCTCCCTTACACAGGTTACGTGCTCATAGACAACATAACCTGATCACGCGCACACACAGATTACCTGTTCACAGACACAAGAACCATAGACATATATACCCACAAGATACATTCCACAGACAAAGGGACGTGCGAATATACCCACACAGTACCCTGCTCACACACACAGGAACCGACGCATGTACACATTCAGGTTATCTGCTCACAGACCCAACAAATGGCTTAAAAACACAAGCATGTTGATATGCTCACAGACACACAGGAACTTGTCGTAAACACACACGTTAACTGCTCACAGGCACACAGGACCTGCTCCCGTATACGCAACGGGTACATGCTCACACAAGAAGGACCTGCTCACACACGCACACATACACACACACACACACACACGCACACGTTACTTTCTCGCAGGCACGCAGTACCTGCTCATATACACACACTGGTTATCCGCTCATAGACACAAAACCTATACACACGCGTATTACTTGATCTCACACACACAGAACCCCCTACTATAAAATCACAGGCTTTCTACTCACAGACACACAAGAACTGCTCATATAAATAAGGTGACCTACTCATAGAAACACACTGGTGAACAGCTCATGTACACACACAGGTTCCCTGCGCCCAGGCACAAGTTCCAGCGAATGGACACACACCGTTTGTATCTGCCTTCTACAGATACAAAGGAACTGCTCAGATACACGCATCAGTTCCCAGACACACAGGGCCTGCTCATATACAACTTGGTTGCCTGCTCACAGACACTACTACCTCCTCTTATACACACATACGTTTCCAGCTCACAGACACAAGAACCTTCTCATATACACACACAGGTCACCTTACCACATACACCAGAATATATGCTGATTTACACACACAGTAACCTGCGCACAGACAAAAGGACCTACTCCTATATACACACAGGTTACCTTGCCATAGACACAAGAACCAGATAATATACAAACACAGTAAGCCTATTCATAACTCTACTGATGTTCTGCTTCAAAGCATCAGACATAATTCTTAAGTTTTCTTCAGCTTCTCTGATGATTTTTTTATCTTTTAAAAAAATTTTTTTTTTTAATTTTAACAATTTATTGGGGCTCATACAGTTCTTTTCACAGTTCATACATATACATACATCAATTGTATAAAGCACACCTGTACAGTCTTTGCCCTAATCATTTTTTTCTCTTTTCTTCTTTTACATTTTATTAGGGACCCATACAACTCTTACCACAATCCATACATATACATACATCAATTGTATAAAGCATATCCATACATTCCCTGCCCCAATCATTCTCAAGGCATTTGCTCTCCACTTAAGCCCCTTGCATCAGGTCCTCTTCCCCCCCCCCCTCCCTATTCCCCCCTCCCTCATATGCCCTTGGTAATTTATACATCGTTATTTTGTCATATCTTGCCCTATCCGGAGTCTCCCTTCCCCCCTTCTCTGCTGTCCCTCTCCCAGGGAAGAGGTCACATGTGGATCCTTGTAATCAGTTCCCCCTTTCCAACCCACTCACCCTCTACTCTCCCAGCATCTTCCCTCACACCCTTGGTCCTGAAGGTATCATCCACCCTGGATTCCCTGTACCTCCAACCCTCATATGTACCAGTGTACAGCCTCTGTCCTCTCCAGCCCTGCAAGGTAGAATTCGGATCATGGTAGTTGGGGGGAGGAAGCATCCAGGATCTGGGGGAAAGCTGTGTTCTTCATCGATATTACCTCACACCCTAATTAACCCATCTCCTCTCCTAAACCCCTCTATGAGGGGATCTTCATTGGCCGACACTTGGACCTTGGGTCTTCACTCTGCACTTCCCCCTTCATTAATATGACATATATATACATATATACATATACACATACATACACACACTTATATCTTTTTTTTTTTGTATGATGCCTTATACCTGGTCCCTTGGGCACCTCGTGGTCGCACTAGCCGGTGTGCTTCTTCCATGTGGGCTTATTTGCTTCTGAGCTAGATGGCCGCTTGTTCACCTTCAAGCCTTTAAGACCCCAGACACTATCTCTTTTGATAGCCGGGCACCAACAGCTTTCTTCACCACATTTGCTTATGCACCCATTTGTCTTCAGCGATCCTATCATGGAGGTGTGGAGTCAATGATATGATTTTTTGTTCTTTGATGCCTGGTAACTGATCCCCTTGGGACCACTCGATCACACAGGCTGGTGTGTTCTTTCATGTGGACTTTGTTGCTTCTGAGCTAGATGGCCGCTTGTTTATCTTCAAGCCTTTAAGACCCCAGTCACTATCTCTTTTGATAGCCGGGCACCATCAGCTTTCTTCACCACATTTACTTGTTCACCCACTTTGGCTCCAGCCGTTGTGTCGGGAGAGTGAGCATCATAGAGTTCCAATTTAATAAAAGAAGGTATTCATGCATTGAGGGAGTGTTTGAGTAGAGGCCCAAGGTCCTTCCGCCACCTTAATACTTGACCTATAAATATAGACACATAGATCTATTTCCCTATCCTCCTATATATATTTGCATGTACATGTCTTTGTCTAGACCTCCATGGATGCCCTTTGACTCCTAGCTCTTTCATCCATCTCCCTTGACTTTCCTCCTGCCCTAGTACCATGCTTCATCGCCACCTGGGCTAGAGTATACCTTTTCTCTAAGCAACCTTACCCTTGATCATTTCCCACCATGCCTGCCACTCCCCCTTCTCTACCATTTGGGGTCCCATGTTTTTCCCTTGTCCCTGGGTTTGTTAACACCACTTCCTTACCCCCCCTACCCCCCCACCCCAAGTCCCCCCGGAACTGTCGGTCCCGTTGTTTTTCCTCCAGATAGTTCATCCAGCCTGTCCTATTCAGACAGACCTGTGGAGTCACTAACATGTACGAAAACAAGACAGAGGAAAACAAAGCAACAGTATACAACCAGACAACAAAACAACAAAAACAAACCACTGACAAAGAACAGAACAAAACAGTTCACAAGAGAAAAGCTTGTAGTTAGGTTCAGGGATCGTTTGCTGGCCCTTAGGAGCGTTTTCCAGTCCAGTCTGTTGGGGCACCACGCCCTGGCCCCAAAGTCCACTTTCAGCATTCCCTGGGGACCTTGCCACTCCATTCCCTTGCTGTTCCGCTGCACTCCTCCAGTGATTTGCCTCGGTGTGGTGGGATCAGGTCAGGTGCAATTCCCACACTGTGTCTCCGGTGCTGTCCCCTGTATTGCCCTTAGTCACTGAGGGGCATCATGTCTCATAGTAGGGCCAGCCATGTTGTTCTCTCTGTGGACTGGCTGCTCTACTCAGTAACATCATCATCACGGCCTGGTGGGCCAGGCTGTGCTCCACTCTCTCCTCCTGCCCCTTCATCTGCTCCTGTGTGCTCTGATCAGATATGTCCATCTCCCGGAGCTGCAGAGTCAATGTCGTCCTTTGGAACAAATTCTTTTCGGGGAAGGGCAGGAATCCACTTAATTTATGGTGCTGGGGCCAGCCTCCCAGACCTCTCCACTGGTTCCCTCCTCCACGCCGGGATATTGCATTCACACCTTGCGACACTGGGTTGAAGTCTGGTCCCCCTTTCCCTGTGGAGATATAAACAATACCCTCCCATTGGGTGGATTAATGCCCCTGACCCCACTACCCTTTTCTTCCTTGTATTCATCCTTTTGTTTTCCTTTCCCCACCTCCTCCACCATTGTCTACCATGTACATCCCTGGTCTTGGTCTGGTCCCTTCCATACTACACAGTCTTCACCCCTAAAATGTTTGTATACAGTAGCTTTTCCCCCTATGCCCCTTTTGCTTTTTTAAAAAAAATTTTTAATTCTTACCTCAGCGGGCTCATGTTGTACTTGTCCTTTTGTGCCTGACTTACTTCGCTTAGCATGATTTCCTCCAGTTCTTCCCATGCCGCTATGTGCCTCGTACGTTCATCACTGCTTTTTAGTGATGCGTAGTATTCCATTGTATGTATATACCACAGTTTTTTAATCCAATCGTCAGTTGATGGAAATCTGGGTTGCTTCCAACTCCTTGCAATTGTGAACTGTGCCGCAATGAACATTGGAGCACAGATGTCTGGTCTTGGTTTGTTTCTTGCCTCTTCTGGGTATATGCCCAGTAGGGGGATTGCTGGGTCATATGGTAACTCTATTTCCATCTGTTTTAGGTATCGCCAGATTGATTTCCATAGTGGCTGTACGTACTTACAGTCCCACCAGCAGTGGATGAGAGTTCCTGTCTCCCCACAGCCCCTCCAACACTTGTTGCTTTCTGATTTTTTGAATTGGGCTACCTTTGAGGGTGTCAGGTGGTACCTCATTGTTGTTTTAATTTGCATTTCTCTTATGGCTAAAGATCGGGAACATTTTCTCATATGTTTGTTGGCCATTCGGATTTCTGCCCCTCTGAAACTTCTGTTCAAGTCCTTTGCCCACCTTTCAAGTGGGCTATTGGTTTTTTTCTTTTTGGAAGCTAGCAGAGTACTGTAGATTTTAGTAATAAGGCCTTTGTCTGATGTGTCATTGCTAAAGATGTTTTCCCAGTCTGTGGATTCTCTTATTACTCTCTTGGTGAATTCTTTAGATGTACCCAAGTGTTTTATCTTCAGTATATCCCATTTGTCGATTTGTGCCTCCTCTGTGTTTGTGTCCTTCCCTATTTCTGATAGCCTGTGTATTGCCTGCGCCAAAGTTCTCAAGTTGGTCCCAATTCCCTCATTGATGGCCCTAATAGTTTGGGGTTTAACTTCAAGGTCTGTGATCCACCTTGAGGTTATTCTTGTGCATGGAGTGAGATAAGGGTCTTGCTTCATTTTTCTGCATGTTGATATCCATTTTTTCCAGCACCACTTGTTAAAGAGGGCATCTGCTTCCCATTTGATATTTTTGGGGCCCTTGTCAAAGATCAGCTGTGTGTATGCTGATGCTTTTATTTCTGGGTTTTCAGTTCTTTTCCATTGGTCTGAGTATCTGTCATTGTACCAATACCATGCAGTTTTGAGAACTGTGGCTGCATAGTATGTGCCAAAGTCAGGTAAAGCAAGCCCTCCCACGGTGTCCTTCTTCTTGAGGAGTTCTCTGCTAATTCTGGGCTTCTTCCCTCTCCATATGAAGTTGGTAATCAGTTTTTCCATTTCTTTGAAGAAAGATGATGGTAATTGTATAGGGATAGCATTAAACTTATATAGTGCCTTTGGCAGAACTGACATCTTAACTATATTAAGTCTCCCAATCCAAGAGCATGGAATATTCTTCCATTTGTTGAGGTCGCTCTTGGTTTCTTGTAATAGTGTTCTATAGTTTTCCCTATATAGATCTTTAGTTTTTTCAGTCAAGTGTATCCCTAGATATTTCAGTTTGTGTTTGGCTATTGTGAAGGGTACCACCTTTTTGATCTCTTCTTCTGTGGTCTTATCTGATGTGTATAACAGTCCGATGGACTTCTGTTTGTTGATCTTGTATCCTGCCACTCTGCCAAACTCCTCTATTGCTTCCAGTACTCCCCTTGTGGAACTTTTGGGATTTTCCATATATAAAATCGTATCATCTGCAAATAACGATAGTTTCACCTCTTCCTTCCCCAGACGAATACCTTTGATGTCACTTCTTTGCCTTATGCTGTTAGCTAAAACCTCCAGCACGATATTAAATAGGAGTGGAGACAAGGGGCATCCTTGTCTGGTTCCCTTTTTCAGTGGGATTGTGTTAGTCTTTTCTCCATTGACTATGACTTTGGCTGTTGGTTTTTCATATATAGCTTGTATTGTCTTGAGGAACTTTCCTTCCATTCCTATCTTCGCTAGTGTCTTAAACAGGAATTGGTGTTGGATGTTGTCGAGTGCTTTTTCTGCGTCTATTGATATTATCATGTGATTCTTATACTTTTTCATGTCAATGTGACGAATAATACTAATGGTCTTTCGTATGTTGAACCATCCCTGCATCCCTGGTATGAATCCCACTTGGTCATGGTTAATTATTTGTTTTATATACTTTTGTATTCTGTTGGCTAGTATTTTGTTAAGGATTTTGCATCAATGTTCATTAGGGATATCGGTCTGTAGTTCTCGATTCTTGTGGGATCCTTGCCCGGTTTGGGTATCAGAGTTATACTAGCTTCATAGAAGGAGTTTGGGAGTTTGCCATCTTTTTCTATGTTCTGGAAAAGTTTGTGTAGGATTGGTATTAGTTCTTCCCTGAATGCTTGATAGAATTCTCCAGTGTATCCATCTGGTCCAGGGGATTTTTTTGTTGGTAATCCCTTGATAACCTTTTCTATTTCTTCTATTGCGATGGGTCTGTTGAGATTCTTGATGTGCACCGAGGATAGTCTAGGGAGGGATTGTTTTTCCAGGAATTTGTCCATGTCTTCCAAATTGTTGTATTCATTGGAGTACAATCCTTCATAGTATTGTGTAACTATGCTTTTGATTTCATTAGGGTCTGTTGTAATGACCCCTCTTTCATCCCTTATTCTTGCTATTGAGATTTGTTCCCTCCTTTCTTTGGTTAGGTTTGCCAATGGTCTATCGATCCTGTTTATCTTTTCAAAGAACCAACTTTTAGCGATATTAATTTTTTCCATAGTTTTTTTATTTTCCCTCTCCTGAATCTCAGCCCTGATTTTTATAATTTCTTTTCTTTTACTATTAGTAGGGTTGTCCTGCTGACTCAGCTCTAGTTTTTGTAAATTTTGTGTCAGCGTATCCGTCATGAGTCTCTCTTCCTTTCTCAGGTGTGCTTGTATTGCTATGAACCTTCCTCTGATGACTGCCTTTGCTGTGTCCCATAAGTTTTGGTACGTCGTGTGCTCATTTTCATTGGTTTCGAGAAATTTCCTGATTTCGTCTCGGATCTGCACCAGTATGCACTCCTTTTGCAGTAGAGAGTTATTCATCCTCCAATTATTTGCTCTTATTTTCTTTGTCTTCCTTTTGTTGATTTCCAGTCTTATGGCACAGTGGTCAGAGAGAGAGGTCTGTATTATTTCAATGTGCTTAAATTTATGTAGATTTGCCCAGACATAATTCTCAAGTTTTCTTCAGCTTCTCTGATGATCTTATTAGATTTTTGTTCATGTGGTTTAGGTCAGCTTGGTTGTCTTCTAAGTCCCTGCTGTTCTCTGATTCCCCCAGTCGATTCTCCAGGTCCCTGAGTCAGCTACTGGTTTTCCTTATCACCTCCCTAAGGTCCTGAATTTCCCTTTGGTTAATCGCTCTTACCTCTTCGATCATTTCATCCTTTTTCTCTATTGTTTCCCTCCTATTGTGTATGACTCCAAGGAGCATTCTGAAAATTTCTCTCTATGCCCGCTCAATGTCTGCTTCTTCTATACATGTTATTCTGTTCACGGCATCTTCTCTCATTGCTGTTAGTTTGTCCCATGTATTTTTTATATTTTTGCATTGAGTTCGTTGGGACTGAAGGCAGTTTGCCTTGCATTGTTTTAGAGGAGCCAGGACCCATTTTGCAGTGTGTCGAAGAGCACTGGCTCTCTCTGGGAGACTTGTAGGAATGCTTTTTTGCACTGCCTACAGTTTATTTCACAACGGAAGTAACCTACCACTTGATGCTCCTGTACTTCCATCTCAGGGGATGTCCCGTCCCGCGGGGTCATTCACCGTGGATCCTGGAGGAGAGAGTGGGAATTGGGTGGGTACAAGAGGCACGGAGAATGAGGACAAGACAATATCCTGATCAAGTCCCGTTATAATGAACAAAGAGTCACAGCTTATAACGGCCAGCCAAGGGGGTGTGGGGGCCTCGGCCGCACATGCAGATTAGGCTATCTTGGCAACAGGCCAATCGGAGTTCAGGGGAGCGTGCCTTGCCCGTGAGTCAGTAAGGGCTTACAGTCTTCAATTAGGTACGCAGAGGAGTGGCATGTACACGCAAATCAAGCATAGGTGAGGACGATCCTTTGCCCAATCCAGGGGATGCAGGACACGGGTGCTTATCTAAAGAGCATCACCCCTTGTTTGCTCAAACTTTACAGCTGCAGTGCTCTGTCACGTAGGCTTGGGTAGAAGAATGCCCAGAGCTCAGGCTAAGAAATTCCAAGTAATGGCCAGGCCTCATGGCTCCGGACAAGGGGAGTGACCCAGGAGACTGCTGGGTTGCATGATTGGGTGTTGCGGAGGTTGGGCAGAGGTTCCTGCAGCAGCTGGGAACGTTGAGGGGTGCTGTCTGAGTTACATGAGGACCCCAGGCACACAGGCAGGAATGTCCCTCTAGGAAATCGAGCAGAACATCCACTGGTGCAGATCAGGAGGGCTGTCCCCAGACTAGGGCCACCTACACAGTGTGGAACTCACCTAGCTGCGCGTGGTACAGGCATAAATGCCCTACAAGCAGGGGAGTGGTCTGGAGGTTAGCAGTAGTGTGTGGGAGACGAGGAGAGAGACTAAGAGGAGCAAGAAAACAACATTCAAAAGCTAGCCTGATGAGCCTGTGGGAGTTGGGGGCGGGTGGATATACTGAAGGGAAGGAAGGAAACGCGCAATGTATCTCAGTCCGGATCCAGGGAGTGGAGCTGCAAGGGTTTACTCCCTGCTCCCAGGTAGTATCAGCAAGCTGTGGCTGTGTGGATTAAAGGCCCCATTGCAGCCCTCCAGGACCCCAAGGGTCGGTGGGAGGGACAGAGAGGAGATGGAAACAAGAGCAACAATGTAGCTGAAACGCATCCCTGTCTGTGGAGCTGCAAGATTCCAGTCCCTGCCCTGAAGCAGGTGGTGGCAAACTGTGGCTGTGCTGAGGCCAAGCCACTCCACAGGCTAAACATGGTCCTGGTACCAGCAGAGACCAGGCGGGTCCAAGGTCAAGCCCCAGCCGGCCTCCACTGAGGATAGACAAAAGCCCCCAGGCCCTCAAAACCCAGTGCGTCTCTCCTTCCTTAATCGTGATGCTGTTCCACATGGGTTGCAGCAGTGTTGATATCCCTCTAAGCAACGCTCCTGGGTTGAATTCTAGAGAGATCCTCTGTTTTATGTTATTCCGTCTGCATCTTTCCTGAAGTCAGGTTACCTGCTCATATACAACACACGGGTTTCCTTGCCACAGACACAAAAATGTGCTAATGCAGACACACACACACACACACACACACACACACAGTACATTGTCAAACACACAAGACCGGCCCATGGACTCCTACAGGTTATCTGCTCACAGACACAAGGACCTGCTTATACACCCATGCAAGTTACCTTCTCAAAGACACACAATACCTCCTCGTATAAACACACAGGCTCTTACTCACAAGCACACAGGACCTGGGCATATACACGAAGGTGACCTGCTGAAAAAGCCTACAGATGACCATCTCCTAGACACACACCAAGGTTACCTGCACACAGGCACGCAGTTCCTGCTGATAGAGACACACTTGTTGCCTGCTCGCAGATACACAGGAACGGCTCAGACACACGCCCAGGTGACCAGCTCGCAGACACACAAGACCTACTCATGTTCACATTGGCTGCCTGCTCACAGACACGCAGTACCTGCTCATATAGCCACGCAGGTTACCTTCTCACAGAAACAAGACCTTTCTCATACATATACACAGGTTACCTGCACACAGACAAAAGTGCCTGCTCACACACACGCACAGCTTACCTGCTCACAGACACACAGGAACTGTTCATCTACACTCCTTGAGGACCTGATCACAGATATACAAGACATGCTCCTATACACACGCAGCTTACCTGCTCACAAACACTATTACCTCTTCTTGTACACACACACACACACACACACAGGTTTCCTGCTCATAGACACAGAAGCCTGCTTCTATACGCACACAGGTGATCTTCTCACAGACACAAGAACCTCCTCATCTACACCCACAGGTGATGTGCTCACAGTGACAAGAACCTGCTCACCTATACACACAGCTTTCCTACTCACAGACAGAAAGGTGCTGCTCATAAACACAAACACAGGTTACCTGCTCACAGACACTAGTACGTCCTCCCTTAGACACACAGGTTTCCTGCTCATAGACAACATAACCTGATCACACACACAGATTACCTGTTCACAGACACAAGAACCATAGACATATATACCCACAAGATACCTTCCACAGACAAAGGGACGTGCGAATATACCCACACAGTACCCTGCTCACAGACACAGGAACCGACGCATGTACGCATTCAGGTTATCTGCTCACAGACCCAACAATGGCTAAAAAACACAAGCATGTTGATATGCTCACAGACACACAGGAACTTGTCGTAAACACACACGTTACCTGCTCACAGGCACACCGGACCTGCTCCCGTATACACAACCGGTACATGCTCACACAAGAAGGACCTGCTCACACGCGCACGCATACACACACACACAAACACACACGTTACTTTCTCGCAGGCATGCAGTACCTGCTCATATACACACACTGGTTACCTGCTCATAGACACAAAACCTATACACACGCGTATTACTTCATCCCACGCACACAGAACCCCCTACTATAAAATCACAGGCCTTCTACTCACAGACACACAAGAACTGCTCATATAATTAAGGTGACCTTCTCATAGAAACACACTGGTGAACAGCTCATGTACACACACAGGTTCCCTGCGCCCAGGCACAAGTTCCGGCGAATGGACACACACCGTTTGTATCTGCCTTCTACAGATACAAAGGAACTGCTCAGATACACGCATCAGTTCCCAGACACACAGGGCCTGCTCATATACAACTTGGATGCCCGCTCACAGACACTACCTCCTCTTATACACACATACGTTTCCAGCTCACAGACACAAGAACCTTCTCATATACACACACAGGTCACCTTACCACATACACCAGAATATATGCTGATTTACACACACAGTAACCTGCGCACAGACAAAAGGACCTACTCCTATATACACACAGGTTACCTTGCCATAGACACAAGAACCAGATAATATACAAACACAGTAAGCCTCTTCATAACTCTACTGATGTTCTGCTTCAAAGCATCAGACATAATTCTTAAGTTTTCTTCAGCTTCTCTGATGATCTTACTAGATTTTTGTTCATGTGGTTTAAGTCAGCTTGGTTGTCTTCTAAGTCCCTGATGCTGTTCGCTGATTCCCCCGGTCGATTCTCCAGGTCCCTGAGTCTACTACTGGTTTTCCTTATCACCTCCCTAAGGTCCTGAATTTCCCTTTGGTTTATCGCTCTTACCTCTTCGATCATTTCATTCTTTTTCTCTATTGTTTCCCTCCTATTGTGTATGAGTCCAAGGAGCATTCTGAAATTTTCTCTCTATGCCCGCTCAATGTCTGCTTCTTCTATACATGTTATTCTGTTCACGGCATCTTCTCTCATTGCTGTTAGTTTGTCCCATGTATTTTTTATATTTTTGCATTGAGTTCGTTGGGACTGAAGGCGGTTTGCCTTGCATTGTTTTAGAGGAGCCAGGACCCATTTTGCAGTGTGTCGAAGAGCACTGGCTCTCTCTGGGAGACTTGTAGGAATGCTTTTTTGCACTGCCTACAGTTTATTTCACAACGGAAGTAACCTACCACTTGATGCTCCTGTACTTCCATCTCAGGGGATGTCCCGTCCCGCGGGGTCATTCACCGTGGATCCTGGAGGAGAGAGTGGGAATTGGGTGGGTACAAGAGGCACGGAGAATGAGGACAAGACAATATCCTGATCAAGTCCCGTTTTAATGAACAAAGAGTCACAGCTTATAACGGCCAGCCAAGGGGGTGTGGGGGCCTCGGCCGCACATGCAGATTAGGCTATCTTGGCAACAGGCCAATCGGAGTTCAGGGGAGCGTGCCTTGCCCGTGAGTCAGTAAGGGCTTACAGTCTTCAATTAGGTACGCAGAGGAGTGGCATGTACACGCAAATCAAGCATAGGTGAGGACGATCCTTTGCCCAATCCAGGGGATGCAGGACACGGGTGCTTATCTAAAGAGCATCACCCCTTGTTTGCTCAAACTTTACAGCTGCAGTGCTCTGTCACGTAGGCTTGGGTAGAAGAATGCCCAGAGCTCAGGCTAAGAAATTCCAAGTAATGGCCAGGCCTCATGGCTCCGGACAAGGGGAGTGACCCAGGAGACTGCTGGGTTGCATGATTGGGTGTTGCGGAGGTTGGGCAGAGGTTCCTGCAGCAGCTGGGAACGTTGAGGGGTGCTGTCTGAGTTACATGAGGACCCCAGGCACACAGGCAGGAATGTCCCTCTAGGAAATCGAGCAGAACATCCACTGGTGCAGATCAGGAGGGCTGTCCCCAGACTAGGGCCACCTACACAGTGTGGAACTCACCTAGCTGCGCGTGGTACAGGCATAAATGCCCTACAAGCAGGGGAGTGGTCTGGAGGTTAGCAGTCGTGTGTGGGAGACGAGGAGAGAGACTAAGAGGAGCAAGAAAACAACATTCAAAAGCTAGCCTGATGAGCCTGTGGGAGTTGGGGGCGGGTGGATATAGTGACGGGATGGAAGGAAACGCGCAAAGTATCTCAGTCCCGATCCAGGGAGTGGAGCTGCAAGGGTTTACTCCCTGCTCCCAGGTAGTATCAGCAAGCTGTGGCTGTGTGGATTAAAGGCCCCATTGCAGCCCTCCAGGACCCCAAGGGTCGGTGGGAGGGACAGAGAGGAGATGGAAACAAGAGCAACAATGTAGCTGAAACACATCCCTGCCTGTGGAGCTGTAAGATTCCAGTCCCTGCCCTGAAGCAGGTGGTGGCAAACTGTGGCTGTGCTGAGGCCAAGCCACTCCACAGGCTAAACATGGTCCTGGTACCAGCAGAGACCAGGCGGGTCCAAGGTCAAGCCCCAGCCGGCCTCCACTGAGGATAGACAAAAGCCCCCAGGCCCTCAAAACCCAGTGCGTCTCTCCTTCCTTAATCGTGATGCTGTTCCACATGGGTTGCAGCAGTGTTGATATCCCTCTAAGCAACGCTCCTGGGTTGAATTCTAGAGAGATCCTCTGTTTTATGTTATTCCGTCTGCATCTTTCCTGAAGTCAGGTTACCTGCTCATATACAACACACGGGTTTCCTTGCCACAGACACAAAAATGTGCTAATGCAGACACACACACACACACACACACACACGCACACAGTACATTTTCAAACACACAAGACCGGCCCATGGACTCCTACAGGTTATCTGCTCACAGACACAAGGACCTGCTTATACACGCATGCAAGTTACCTTCTCAAAGACACACAATACCTCCTCATATAAACACACAGGCTCTTACTCACAAGCACACAGGACCTGGGCATATACACGAAGGTGACCTGCTGAAAAAGCCTACAGATGACCATCTCCTAGACACACACCAAGGTTACCTGCACACAGGCACGCAGTTCCTGCTGATAGAGACACACTTGTTGCCTGCTCGCAGATACACAGGAACGGCTCAGACACACGCCCAGGTGACCAGCTCGCAGACACACAAGACCTACTCATGTTCACATTGGCTGCCTGCTCACAGACACGCAGTACCTGCTCATATAGCCACACAGGGTACCTTCTCACAGAAACAAGACCTTTCTCATACATATACACAGCTTACCTGCTCACAGACACACAGGAACTGTTCATCTACACTCCTTGAGGACCTGATCACAGATATACAAGACATGCTCCTATACACACGCAGGTTACCTGCTCACAAACACTATTACCTCTTCTTGTACACACACACACACAGGTTTCCTGCTCATAGACACAGAAGCCTGCTTCTATACGCACACAGGTGATCTTCTCACAGACACAAGAACCTCCTCATCTACACCCACAGGTGATGTGCTCACAGTGACAAGAACCTGCTCACCTATACACACAGCTTTCCTACTCACAGACAGAAAGGTGCTGCTCATAAACACAAACACAGGTTACCTGCTCACAGACACTAGTAAGTCCTCCCTTACACAGGTTACGTGCTCATAGACAACATAACCTGATCACGCGCACACACAGATTACCTGTTCACAGACACAAGAACCATAGACATATATACCCACAAGATACATTCCACAGACAAAGGGACGTGCGAATATACCCACACAGTACCCTGCTCACACACACAGGAACCGACGCATGTACACATTCAGGTTATCTGCTCACAGACCCAACAAATGGCTTAAAAACACAAGCATGTTGATATGCTCACAGACACACAGGAACTTGTCGTAAACACACACGTTAACTGCTCACAGGCACACAGGACCTGCTCCCGTATACGCAACGGGTACATGCTCACACAAGAAGGACCTGCTCACACACGCACACATACACACACACACACACACACGCACACGTTACTTTCTCGCAGGCACGCAGTACCTGCTCATATACACACACTGGTTATCCGCTCATAGACACAAAACCTATACACACGCGTATTACTTGATCTCACACACACAGAACCCCCTACTATAAAATCACAGGCTTTCTACTCACAGACACACAAGAACTGCTCATATAAATAAGGTGACCTACTCATAGAAACACACTGGTGAACAGCTCATGTACACACACAGGTTCCCTGCGCCCAGGCACAAGTTCCAGCGAATGGACACACACCGTTTGTATCTGCCTTCTACAGATACAAAGGAACTGCTCAGATACACGCATCAGTTCCCAGACACACAGGGCCTGCTCATATACAACTTGGTTGCCTGCTCACAGACACTACTACCTCCTCTTATACACACATACGTTTCCAGCTCACAGACACAAGAACCTTCTCATATACACACACAGGTCACCTTACCACATACACCAGAATATATGCTGATTTACACACACAGTAACCTGCGCACAGACAAAAGGACCTACTCCTACATACACACAGGTTACCTTGCCATAGACACAAGAACCAGATAATATACAAACACAGTAAGCCTATTCATAACTCTACTGATGTTCTGCTTCAAAGCATCAGACATAATTCTTAAGTTTTCTTCAGCTTCTCTGATGATTTTTTTATCTTTAAAAAAATTTTTTTTTTAATTTTAACAATTTATTGGGGCTCATACAGTTCTTTTCACAGTTCATACATATACATACATCAATTGTATAAAGCACACCTGTACAGTCTTTGCCCTAATCATTTTTTTCTCTTTTCTTCTTTTACATTTTATTAGGGACCCATACAACTCTTACCACAATCCATACATATACATACATCAATTGTATAAAGCATATCCATACATTCCCTGCCCCAATCATTCTCAAGGCATTTGCTCTCCACTTAAGCCCCTTGCATCAGGTCCTCTTTCCCCCCCCCTCCCTATTCCCCCCTCCCTCATATGCCCTTGGTAATTTATACATCGTTATTTTGTCATATCTTGCCCTATCCGGAGTCTCCCTTCCCCCCTTCTCTGCTGTCCCTCTCCCAGGGAAGAGGTCACATGTGGATCCTTGTAATCAGTTCCCCCTTTCCAACCCACTCACCCTCTACTCTCCCAGCATCTTCCCTCACACCCTTGGTCCTGAAGGTATCATCCACCCTGGATTCCCTGTACCTCCAACCCTCATATGTACCAGTGTACAGCCTCTGTCCTCTCCAGCCCTGCAAGGTAGAATTCGGATCATGGTAGTTGGGGGGAGGAAGCATCCAGGATCTGGGGGAAAGCTGTGTTCTTCATCGATATTACCTCACACCCTAATTAACCCATCTCCTCTCCTAAACCCCTCTATGAGGGGATCTTCATTGGCCGACACTTGGACCTTGGGTCTTCACTCTGCACTTCCCCCTTCATTAATATGACATATATATACATATATACATATACACATACATACACACACTTATATCTTTTTTTTTTTGTATGATGCCTTATACCTGGTCCCTTGGGCACCTCGTGGTCGCACTAGCCGGTGTGCTTCTTCCATGTGGGCTTATTTGCTTCTGAGCTAGATGGCCGCTTGTTCACCTTCAAGCCTTTAAGACCCCAGACACTATCTCTTTTGATAGCCGGGCACCAACAGCTTTCTTCACCACATTTGCTTATGCACCCATTTGTCTTCAGCGATCCTATCATGGAGGTGTGGAGTCAATGATATGATTTTTTGTTCTTTGATGCCTGGTAACTGATCCCCTTGGGACCACTCGATCACACAGGCTGGTGTGTTCTTTCATGTGGACTTTGTTGCTTCTGAGCTAGATGGCCGCTTGTTTATCTTCAAGCCTTTAAGACCCCAGTCACTATCTCTTTTGATAGCCGGGCACCATCAGCTTTCTTCACCACATTTACTTGTTCACCCACTTTGGCTCCAGCCGTTGTGTCGGGAGAGTGAGCATCATAGAGTTCCAATTTAATAAAAGAAGGTATTCATGCATTGAGGGAGTGTTTGAGTAGAGGCCCAAGGTCCTTCCGCCACCTTAATACTTGACCTATAAATATAGACACATAGATCTATTTCCCTATCCTCCTATATATATTTGCATGTACATGTCTTTGTCTAGACCTCCATGGATGCCCTTTGACTCCTAGCTCTTTCATCCATCTCCCTTGACTTTCCTCCTGCCCTAGTACCATGCTTCATCGCCACCTGGGCTAGAGTATACCTTTTCTCTAAGCAACCTTACCCTTGATCATTTCCCACCATGCCTGCCACTCCCCCTTCTCTACCATTTGGGGTCCCATGTTTTTCCCTTGTCCCTGGGTTTGTTAACACCACTTCCTTACCCCCCCTGCCCCCCCACCCCAAGTCCCCCCGGAACTGTCGGTCCCGTTGTTTTTCCTCCAGATAGTTCATCCAGCCTGTCCTATTCAGACAGACCTGTGGAGTCACTAACATGTACGAAAACAAGACAGAGGAAAACAAAGCAACAGTATACAACCAGACAACAAAACAACAAAAACAAACCACTGACAAAGAACAGAACAAAACAGTTCACAAGAGAAAAGCTTGTAGTTAGGTTCAGGGATCGTTTGCTGGCCCTTAGGAGCGTTTTCCAGTCCAGTCTGTTGGGGCACCACGCCCTGGCCCCAAAGTCCACTTTCAGCATTCCCTGGGGACCTTGCCACTCCATTCCCTTGCTGTTCCGCTGCACTCCTCCAGTGATTTGCCTCGGTGTGGTGGGATCAGGTCAGGTGCAATTCCCACACTGTGTCTCCGGTGCTGTCCCCTGTATTGCCCTTAGTCACTGAGGGGCATCATGTCTCATAGTAGGGCCAGCCATGTTGTTCTCTCTGTGGACTGGCTGCTCTACTCAGTAACATCATCATCACGGCCTGGTGGGCCAGGCTGTGCTCCACTCTCTCCTCCTGCCCCTTCATCTGCTCCTGTGTGCTCTGATCAGATATGTCCATCTCCCGGAGCTGCAGAGTCAATGTCGTCCTTTGGAACAAATTCTTTTCGGGGAAGGGCAGGAATCCACTTAATTTATGGTGCTGGGGCCAGCCTCCCAGACCTCTCCACTGGTTCCCTCCTCCACGCCGGGATATTGCATTCACACCTTGCGACACTGGGTTGAAGTCTGGTCCCCCTTTCCCTGTGGAGATATAAACAATACCCTCCCATTGGGTGGATTAATGCCCCCTGACCCCACTACCCTTTTCTTCCTTGTATTCATCCTTTTGTTTTCCTTTCCCCACCTCCTCCACCATTGTCTACCATGTACATCCCTGGTCTTGGTCTGGTCCCTTCCATACTACACAGTCTTCACCCCTAAAATGTTTGTATACAGTAGCTTTTTCCCCTATGCCCCTTTTGCTTTTTTTAAAAAAATTTTTAATTCTTACCTCAGCGGGCTCATGTTGTACTTGTCCTTTTGTGCCTGACTTACTTCGCTTAGCATGATTTCCTCCAGTTCTTCCCATGCCGCTATGTGCCTCGTACGTTCATCACTGCTTTTTAGTGATGCGTAGTATTCCATTGTATGTATATACCACAGTTTTTTAATCCAATCGTCAGTTGATGGAAATCTGGGTTGCTTCCAACTCCTTGCAATTGTGAACTGTGCCGCAATGAACATTGGAGCACAGATGTCTGGTCTTGGTTTGTTTCTTGCCTCTTCTGGGTATATGCCCAGTAGGGGGATTGCTGGGTCATATGGTAACTCTATTTCCATCTGTTTTAGGTATCGCCAGATTGATTTCCATAGTGGCTGTACGTACTTACAGTCCCACCAGCAGTGGATGAGAGTTCCTGTCTCCCCACAGCCCCTCCAACACTTGTTGCTTTCTGATTTTTTGAATTGGGCTACCTTTGAGGGTGTCAGGTGGTACCTCATTGTTGTTTTAATTTGCATTTCTCTTATGGCTAAAGATCGGGAACATTTTCTCATATGTTTGTTGGCCATTCGGATTTCTGCCCCTCTGAAACTTCTGTTCAAGTCCTTTGCCCACCTTTCAAGTGGGCTATTGGTTTTTTTCTTTTTGGAAGCTAGCAGAGTACTGTAGATTTTAGTAATAAGGCCTTTGTCTGATGTGTCATTGCTAAAGATGTTTTCCCAGTCTGTGGATTCTCTTATTACTCTCTTGGTGAATTCTTTAGATGTACCCAAGTGTTTTATCTTCAGTATATCCCATTTGTCGATTTGTGCCTCCTCTGTGTTTGTGTCCTTCCCTATTTCTGATAGCCTGTGTATTGCCTGCGCCAAAGTTCTCAAGTTGGTCCCAATTCCCTCATTGATGGCCCTAATAGTTTGGGGTTTAACTTCAAGGTCTGTGATCCACCTTGAGGTTATTCTTGTGCATGGAGTGAGATAAGGGTCTTGCTTCATTTTTCTGCATGTTGATATCCATTTTTTCCAGCACCACTTGTTAAAGAGGGCATCTGCTTCCCATTTGATATTTTTGGGGCCCTTGTCAAAGATCAGCTGTGTGTATGCTGATGCTTTTATTTCTGGGTTTTCAGTTCTTTTCCATTGGTCTGAGTATCTGTCATTGTACCAATACCATGCAGTTTTGAGAACTGTGGCTGCATAGTATGTGCCAAAGTCAGGTAAAGCAAGCCCTCCCACGGTGTCCTTCTTCTTGAGGAGTTCTCTGCTAATTCTGGGCTTCTTCCCTCTCCATATGAAGTTGGTAATCAGTTTTTCCATTTCTTTGAAGAAAGATGATGGTAATTGTATAGGGATAGCATTAAACTTATATAGTGCCTTTGGCAGAACTGACATCTTAACTATATTAAGTCTCCCAATCCAAGAGCATGGAATATTCTTCCATTTGTTGAGGTCGCTCTTGGTTTCTTGTAATAGTGTTCTATAGTTTTCCCTATATAGATCTTTAGTTTTTTCAGTCAAGTGTATCCCTAGATATTTCAGTTTGTGTTTGGCTATTGTGAAGGGTACCACCTTTTTGATCTCTTCTTCTGTGGTCTTATCTGATGTGTATAACAGTCCGATGGACTTCTGTTTGTTGATCTTGTATCCTGCCACTCTGCCAAACTCCTCTATTGCTTCCAGTACTCCCCTTGTGGAACTTTTGGGATTTTCCATATATAAAATCGTATCATCTGCAAATAACGATAGTTTCACCTCTTCCTTCCCCAGACGAATACCTTTGATGTCACTTCTTTGCCTTATGCTGTTAGCTAAAACCTCCAGCACGATATTAAATAGGAGTGGAGACAAGGGGCATCCTTGTCTGGTTCCCTTTTTCAGTGGGATTGTGTTAGTCTTTTCTCCATTGACTATGACTTTGGCTGTTGGTTTTTCATATATAGCTTGTATTGTCTTGAGGAACTTTCCTTCCATTCCTATCTTCGCTAGTGTCTTAAACAGGAATTGGTGTTGGATGTTGTCGAATGCTTTTTCTGCGTCTATTGATATTATCATGTGATTCTTATACTTTTTCATGTCAATGTGACGAATAATACTAATGGTCTTTCGTATGTTGAACCATCCCTGCATCCCTGGTATGAATCCCACTTGGTCATGGTTAATTATTTGTTTTATATACTTTTGTATTCTGTTGGCTAGTATTTTGTTAAGGATTTTGCATCAATGTTCATTAGGGATATCGGTCTGTAGTTCTCGATTCTTGTGGGATCCTTGCCCGGTTTGGGTATCAGAGTTATACTAGCTTCATAGAAGGAGTTTGGGAGTTTGCCATCTTTTTCTATGTTCTGGAAAAGTTTGTGTAGGATTGGTATTAGTTCTTCCCTGAATGCTTGATAGAATTCTCCAGTGTATCCATCTGGTCCAGGGGATTTTTTTGTTGGTAATCCCTTGATAACCTTTTCTATTTCTTCTATTGCGATGGGTCTGTTGAGATTCTTGATGTGCACCGAGGATAGTCTAGGGAGGGATTGTTTTTCCAGGAATTTGTCCATGTCTTCCAAATTGTTGTATTCATTGGAGTACAATCCTTCATAGTATTGTGTAACTATGCTTTTGATTTCATTAGGGTCTGTTGTAATGACCCCTCTTTCATCCCTTATTCTTGCTATTGAGATTTGTTCCCTCCTTTCTTTGGTTAGGTTTGCCAATGGTCTATCGATCCTGTTTATCTTTTCAAAGAACCAACTTTTAGCGATATTAATTTTTTCCATAGTTTTTTTATTTTCCCTCTCCTGAATCTCAGCCCTGATTTTTATAATTTCTTTTCTTTTACTATTAGTAGGGTTGTCCTGCTGACTCAGCTCTAGTTTTTGTAAATTTTGTGTCAGCGTATCCGTCATGAGTCTCTCTTCCTTTCTCAGGTGTGCTTGTATTGCTATGAACCTTCCTCTGATGACTGCCTTTGCTGTGTCCCATAAGTTTTGGTACGTCGTGTGCTCATTTTCATTGGTTTCGAGAAATTTCCTGATTTCGTCTCGGATCTGCACCAGTATGCACTCCTTTTGCAGTAGAGAGTTATTCATCCTCCAATTATTTGCTCTTATTTTCTTTGTCTTCCTTTTGTTGATTTCCAGTCTTATGGCACAGTGGTCAGAGAGAGAGGTCTGTATTATTTCAATGTGCTTAAATTTATGTAGATTTGCCCAGACATAATTCTCAAGTTTTCTTCAGCTTCTCTGATGATCTTATTAGATTTTTGTTCATGTGGTTTAGGTCAGCTTGGTTGTCTTCTAAGTCCCTGCTGTTCTCTGATTCCCCCAGTCGATTCTCCAGGTCCCTGAGTCAGCTACTGGTTTTCCTTATCACCTCCCTAAGGTCCTGAATTTCCCTTTGGTTAATCGCTCTTACCTCTTCGATCATTTCATCCTTTTTCTCTATTGTTTCCCTCCTATTGTGTATGACTCCAAGGAGCATTCTGAAAATTTCTCTCTATGCCCGCTCAATGTCTGCTTCTTCTATACATGTTATTCTGTTCACGGCATCTTCTCTCATTGCTGTTAGTTTGTCCCATGTATTTTTTATATTTTTGCATTGAGTTCGTTGGGACTGAAGGCAGTTTGCCTTGCATTGTTTTAGAGGAGCCAGGACCCATTTTGCAGTGTGTCGAAGAGCACTGGCTCTCTCTGGGAGACTTGTAGGAATGCTTTTTTGCACTGCCTACAGTTTATTTCACAACGGAAGTAACCTACCACTTGATGCTCCTGTACTTCCATCTCAGGGGATGTCCCGTCCCGCGGGGTCATTCACCGTGGATCCTGGAGGAGAGAGTGGGAATTGGGTGGGTACAAGAGGCACGGAGAATGAGGACAAGACAATATCCTGATCAAGTCCCGTTATAATGAACAAAGAGTCACAGCTTATAACGGCCAGCCAAGGGGGTGTGGGGGCCTCGGCCGCACATGCAGATTAGGCTATCTTGGCAACAGGCCAATCGGAGTTCAGGGGAGCGTGCCTTGCCCGTGAGTCAGTAAGGGCTTACAGTCTTCAATTAGGTACGCAGAGGAGTGGCATGTACACGCAAATCAAGCATAGGTGAGGACGATCCTTTGCCCAATCCAGGGGATGCAGGACACGGGTGCTTATCTAAAGAGCATCACCCCTTGTTTGCTCAAACTTTACAGCTGCAGTGCTCTGTCACGTAGGCTTGGGTAGAAGAATGCCCAGAGCTCAGGCTAAGAAATTCCAAGTAATGGCCAGGCCTCATGGCTCCGGACAAGGGGAGTGACCCAGGAGACTGCTGGGTTGCATGATTGGGTGTTGCGGAGGTTGGGCAGAGGTTCCTGCAGCAGCTGGGAACGTTGAGGGGTGCTGTCTGAGTTACATGAGGACCCCAGGCACACAGGCAGGAATGTCCCTCTAGGAAATCGAGCAGAACATCCACTGGTGCAGATCAGGAGGGCTGTCCCCAGACTAGGGCCACCTACACAGTGTGGAACTCACCTAGCTGCGCGTGGTACAGGCATAAATGCCCTACAAGCAGGGGAGTGGTCTGGAGGTTAGCAGTAGTGTGTGGGAGACGAGGAGAGAGACTAAGAGGAGCAAGAAAACAACATTCAAAAGCTAGCCTGATGAGCCTGTGGGAGTTGGGGGCGGGTGGATATACTGAAGGGAAGGAAGGAAACGCGCAATGTATCTCAGTCCGGATCCAGGGAGTGGAGCTGCAAGGGTTTACTCCCTGCTCCCAGGTAGTATCAGCAAGCTGTGGCTGTGTGGATTAAAGGCCCCATTGCAGCCCTCCAGGACCCCAAGGGTCGGTGGGAGGGACAGAGAGGAGATGGAAACAAGAGCAACAATGTAGCTGAAACGCATCCCTGTCTGTGGAGCTGCAAGATTCCAGTCCCTGCCCTGAAGCAGGTGGTGGCAAACTGTGGCTGTGCTGAGGCCAAGCCACTCCACAGGCTAAACATGGTCCTGGTACCAGCAGAGACCAGGCGGGTCCAAGGTCAAGCCCCAGCCGGCCTCCACTGAGGATAGACAAAAGCCCCCAGGCCCTCAAAACCCAGTGCGTCTCTCCTTCCTTAATCGTGATGCTGTTCCACATGGGTTGCAGCAGTGTTGATATCCCTCTAAGCAACGCTCCTGGGTTGAATTCTAGAGAGATCCTCTGTTTTATGTTATTCCGTCTGCATCTTTCCTGAAGTCAGGTTACCTGCTCATATACAACACACGGGTTTCCTTGCCACAGACACAAAAATGTGCTAATGCAGACACACACACACACACACACACACACGCACACAGTACATTTTCAAACACACAAGACCGGCCCATGGACTCCTACAGGTTATCTGCTCACAGACACAAGGACCTGCTTATACACGCATGCAAGTTACCGTCTCAAAGACACACAATACCTCCTCATATAAACACACAGGCTCTTACTCACAAGCACACAGGACCTGGGCATATACACGAAGGTGACCTGCTGAAAAAGCCTACAGATGACCATCTCCTAGACACACACCAAGGTTACCTGCACACAGGCACGCAGTTCCTGCTGATAGAGACACACTTGTTGCCTGCTCGCAGATACACAGGAACGGCTCAGACACACGCCCAGGTGACCAGCTCGCAGACACACAAGACCTACTCATGTTCACATTGGCTGCCTGCTCACAGACACGCAGTACCTGCTCATATAGCCACACAGGGTACCTTCTCACAGAAACAAGACCTTTCTCATACATATACACAGCTTACCTGCTCACAGACACACAGGAACTGTTCATCTACACTCCTTGAGGACCTGATCACAGATATACAAGACATGCTCCTATACACACGCAGGTTACCTGCTCACAAACACTATTACCTCTTCTTGTACACACACACACACAGGTTTCCTGCTCATAGACACAGAAGCCTGCTTCTATACGCACACAGGTGATCTTCTCACAGACACAAGAACCTCCTCATCTACACCCACAGGTGATGTGCTCACAGTGACAAGAACCTGCTCACCTATACACACAGCTTTCCTACTCACAGACAGAAAGGTGCTGCTCATAAACACAAACACAGGTTACCTGCTCACAGACACTAGTAAGTCCTCCCTTACACAGGTTACGTGCTCATAGACAACATAACCTGATCACGCGCACACACAGATTACCTGTTCACAGACACAAGAACCATAGACATATATACCCACAAGATACATTCCACAGACAAAGGGACGTGCGAATATACCCACACAGTACCCTGCTCACACACACAGGAACCGACGCATGTACACATTCAGGTTATCTGCTCACAGACCCAACAAATGGCTTAAAAACACAAGCATGTTGATATGCTCACAGACACACAGGAACTTGTCGTAAACACACACGTTAACTGCTCACAGGCACACAGGACCTGCTCCCGTATACGCAACGGGTACATGCTCACACAAGAAGGACCTGCTCACACACGCACACATACACACACACACACACACACGCACACGTTACTTTCTCGCAGGCACGCAGTACCTGCTCATATACACACACTGGTTATCCGCTCATAGACACAAAACCTATACACACGCGTATTACTTGATCTCACACACACAGAACCCCCTACTATAAAATCACAGGCTTTCTACTCACAGACACACAAGAACTGCTCATATAAATAAGGTGACCTACTCATAGAAACACACTGGTGAACAGCTCATGTACACACACAGGTTCCCTGCGCCCAGGCACAAGTTCCAGCGAATGGACACACACCGTTTGTATCTGCCTTCTACAGATACAAAGGAACTGCTCAGATACACGCATCAGTTCCCAGACACACAGGGCCTGCTCATATACAACTTGGTTGCCTGCTCACAGACACTACTACCTCCTCTTATACACACATACGTTTCCAGCTCACAGACACAAGAACCTTCTCATATACACACACAGGTCACCTTACCACATACACCAGAATATATGCTGATTTACACACACAGTAACCTGCGCACAGACAAAAGGACCTACTCCTACATACACACAGGTTACCTTGCCATAGACACAAGAACCAGATAATATACAAACACAGTAAGCCTATTCATAACTCTACTGATGTTCTGCTTCAAAGCATCAGACATAATTCTTAAGTTTTCTTCAGCTTCTCTGATGATTTTTTTATCTTTTAAAAAAATTTTTTTTTTTAATTTTAACAATTTATTGGGGCTCATACAGTTCTTTTCACAGTTCATACATATACATACATCAATTGTATAAAGCACACCTGTACAGTCTTTGCCCTAATCATTTTTTTCTCTTTTCTTCTTTTACATTTTATTAGGGACCCATACAACTCTTACCACAATCCATACATATACATACATCAATTGTATAAAGCATATCCATACATTCCCTGCCCCAATCATTCTCAAGGCATTTGCTCTCCACTTAAGCCCCTTGCATCAGGTCCTCTTCCCCCCCCCCTCCCTATTCCCCCCTCCCTCATATGCCCTTGGTAATTTATACATCGTTATTTTGTCATATCTTGCCCTATCCGGAGTCTCCCTTCCCCCCTTCTCTGCTGTCCCTCTCCCAGGGAAGAGGTCACATGTGGATCCTTGTAATCAGTTCCCCCTTTCCAACCCACTCACCCTCTACTCTCCCAGCATCTTCCCTCACACCCTTGGTCCTGAAGGTATCATCCACCCTGGATTCCCTGTACCTCCAACCCTCATATGTACCAGTGTACAGCCTCTGTCCTCTCCAGCCCTGCAAGGTAGAATTCGGATCATGGTAGTTGGGGGGAGGAAGCATCCAGGATCTGGGGGAAAGCTGTGTTCTTCATCGATATTACCTCACACCCTAATTAACCCATCTCCTCTCCTAAACCCCTCTATGAGGGGATCTTCATTGGCCGACACTTGGACCTTGGGTCTTCACTCTGCACTTCCCCCTTCATTAATATGACATATATATACATATATACATATACACATACATACACACACTTATATCTTTTTTTTTTTGTATGATGCCTTATACCTGGTCCCTTGGGCACCTCGTGGTCGCACTAGCCGGTGTGCTTCTTCCATGTGGGCTTATTTGCTTCTGAGCTAGATGGCCGCTTGTTCACCTTCAAGCCTTTAAGACCCCAGACACTATCTCTTTTGATAGCCGGGCACCAACAGCTTTCTTCACCACATTTGCTTATGCACCCATTTGTCTTCAGCGATCCTATCATGGAGGTGTGGAGTCAATGATATGATTTTTTGTTCTTTGATGCCTGGTAACTGATCCCCTTGGGACCACTCGATCACACAGGCTGGTGTGTTCTTTCATGTGGACTTTGTTGCTTCTGAGCTAGATGGCCGCTTGTTTATCTTCAAGCCTTTAAGACCCCAGTCACTATCTCTTTTGATAGCCGGGCACCATCAGCTTTCTTCACCACATTTACTTGTTCACCCACTTTGGCTCCAGCCGTTGTGTCGGGAGAGTGAGCATCATAGAGTTCCAATTTAATAAAAGAAGGTATTCATGCATTGAGGGAGTGTTTGAGTAGAGGCCCAAGGTCCTTCCGCCACCTTAATACTTGACCTATAAATATAGACACATAGATCTATTTCCCTATCCTCCTATATATATTTGCATGTACATGTCTTTGTCTAGACCTCCATGGATGCCCTTTGACTCCTAGCTCTTTCATCCATCTCCCTTGACTTTCCTCCTGCCCTAGTACCATGCTTCATCGCCACCTGGGCTAGAGTATACCTTTTCTCTAAGCAACCTTACCCTTGATCATTTCCCACCATGCCTGCCACTCCCCCTTCTCTACCATTTGGGGTCCCATGTTTTTCCCTTGTCCCTGGGTTTGTTAACACCACTTCCTTACCCCCCCTACCCCCCCACCCCAAGTCCCCCCGGAACTGTCGGTCCCGTTGTTTTTCCTCCAGATAGTTCATCCAGCCTGTCCTATTCAGACAGACCTGTGGAGTCACTAACATGTACGAAAACAAGACAGAGGAAAACAAAGCAACAGTATACAACCAGACAACAAAACAACAAAAACAAACCACTGACAAAGAACAGAACAAAACAGTTCACAAGAGAAAAGCTTGTAGTTAGGTTCAGGGATCGTTTGCTGGCCCTTAGGAGCGTTTTCCAGTCCAGTCTGTTGGGGCACCACGCCCTGGCCCCAAAGTCCACTTTCAGCATTCCCTGGGGACCTTGCCACTCCATTCCCTTGCTGTTCCGCTGCACTCCTCCAGTGATTTGCCTCGGTGTGGTGGGATCAGGTCAGGTGCAATTCCCACACTGTGTCTCCGGTGCTGTCCCCTGTATTGCCCTTAGTCACTGAGGGGCATCATGTCTCATAGTAGGGCCAGCCATGTTGTTCTCTCTGTGGACTGGCTGCTCTACTCAGTAACATCATCATCACGGCCTGGTGGGCCAGGCTGTGCTCCACTCTCTCCTCCTGCCCCTTCATCTGCTCCTGTGTGCTCTGATCAGATATGTCCATCTCCCGGAGCTGCAGAGTCAATGTCGTCCTTTGGAACAAATTCTTTTCGGGGAAGGGCAGGAATCCACTTAATTTATGGTGCTGGGGCCAGCCTCCCAGACCTCTCCACTGGTTCCCTCCTCCACGCCGGGATATTGCATTCACACCTTTCGACACTGGGTTGAAGTCTGGTCCCCCTTTCCCTGTGGAGATATAAACAATACCCTCCCATTGGGTGGATTAATGCCCCTGACCCCACTACCCTTTTCTTCCTTGTATTCATCCTTTTGTTTTCCTTTCCCCACCTCCTCCACCATTGTCTACCATGTACATCCCTGGTCTTGGTCTGGTCCCTTCCATACTACACAGTCTTCACCCCTAAAATGTTTGTATACAGTAGCTTTTCCCCCTATGCCCCTTTTGCTTTTTTAAAAAAAATTTTTAATTCTTACCTCAGCGGGCTCATGTTGTACTTGTCCTTTTGTGCCTGACTTACTTCGCTTAGCATGATTTCCTCCAGTTCTTCCCATGCCGCTATGTGCCTCGTACGTTCATCACTGCTTTTTAGTGATGCGTAGTATTCCATTGTATGTATATACCACAGTTTTTTAATCCAATCGTCAGTTGATGGAAATCTGGGTTGCTTCCAACTCCTTGCAATTGTGAACTGTGCCGCAATGAACATTGGAGCACAGATGTCTGGTCTTGGTTTGTTTCTTGCCTCTTCTGGGTATATGCCCAGTAGGGGGATTGCTGGGTCATATGGTAACTCTATTTCCATCTGTTTTAGGTATCGCCAGATTGATTTCCATAGTGGCTGTACGTACTTACAGTCCCACCAGCAGTGGATGAGAGTTCCTGTCTCCCCACAGCCCCTCCAACACTTGTTGCTTTCTGATTTTTTGAATTGGGCTACCTTTGAGGGTGTCAGGTGGTACCTCATTGTTGTTTTAATTTGCATTTCTCTTATGGCTAAAGATCGGGAACATTTTCTCATATGTTTGTTGGCCATTCGGATTTCTGCCCCTCTGAAACTTCTGTTCAAGTCCTTTGCCCACCTTTCAAGTGGGCTATTGGTTTTTTTCTTTTTGGAAGCTAGCAGAGTACTGTAGATTTTAGTAATAAGGCCTTTGTCTGATGTGTCATTGCTAAAGATGTTTTCCCAGTCTGTGGATTCTCTTATTACTCTCTTGGTGAATTCTTTAGATGTACCCAAGTGTTTTATCTTCAGTATATCCCATTTGTCGATTTGTGCCTCCTCTGTGTTTGTGTCCTTCCCTATTTCTGATAGCCTGTGTATTGCCTGCGCCAAAGTTCTCAAGTTGGTCCCAATTCCCTCATTGATGGCCCTAATAGTTTGGGGTTTAACTTCAAGGTCTGTGATCCACCTTGAGGTTATTCTTGTGCATGGAGTGAGATAAGGGTCTTGCTTCATTTTTCTGCATGTTGATATCCATTTTTTCCAGCACCACTTGTTAAAGAGGGCATCTGCTTCCCATTTGATATTTTTGGGGCCCTTGTCAAAGATCAGCTGTGTGTATGCTGATGCTTTTATTTCTGGGTTTTCAGTTCTTTTCCATTGGTCTGAGTATCTGTCATTGTACCAATACCATGCAGTTTTGAGAACTGTGGCTGCATAGTATGTGCCAAAGTCAGGTAAAGCAAGCCCTCCCACGGTGTCCTTCTTCTTGAGGAGTTCTCTGCTAATTCTGGGCTTCTTCCCTCTCCATATGAAGTTGGTAATCAGTTTTTCCATTTCTTTGAAGAAAGATGATGGTAATTGTATAGGGATAGCATTAAACTTATATAGTGCCTTTGGCAGAACTGACATCTTAACTATATTAAGTCTCCCAATCCAAGAGCATGGAATATTCTTCCATTTGTTGAGGTCGCTCTTGGTTTCTTGTAATAGTGTTCTATAGTTTTCCCTATATAGATCTTTAGTTTTTTCAGTCAAGTGTATCCCTAGATATTTCAGTTTGTGTTTGGCTATTGTGAAGGGTACCACCTTTTTGATCTCTTCTTCTGTGGTCTTATCTGATGTGTATAACAGTCCGATGGACTTCTGTTTGTTGATCTTGTATCCTGCCACTCTGCCAAACTCCTCTATTGCTTCCAGTACTCCCCTTGTGGAACTTTTGGGATTTTCCATATATAAAATCGTATCATCTGCAAATAACGATAGTTTCACCTCTTCCTTCCCCAGACGAATACCTTTGATGTCACTTCTTTGCCTTATGCTGTTAGCTAAAACCTCCAGCACGATATTAAATAGGAGTGGAGACAAGGGGCATCCTTGTCTGGTTCCCTTTTTCAGTGGGATTGTGTTAGTCTTTTCTCCATTGACTATGACTTTGGCTGTTGGTTTTTCATATATAGCTTGTATTGTCTTGAGGAACTTTCCTTCCATTCCTATCTTCGCTAGTGTCTTAAACAGGAATTGGTGTTGGATGTTGTCGAGTGCTTTTTCTGCGTCTATTGATATTATCATGTGATTCTTATACTTTTTCATGTCAATGTGACGAATAATACTAATGGTCTTTCGTATGTTGAACCATCCCTGCATCCCTGGTATGAATCCCACTTGGTCATGGTTAATTATTTGTTTTATATACTTTTGTATTCTGTTGGCTAGTATTTTGTTAAGGATTTTGCATCAATGTTCATTAGGGATATCGGTCTGTAGTTCTCGATTCTTGTGGGATCCTTGCCCGGTTTGGGTATCAGAGTTATACTAGCTTCATAGAAGGAGTTTGGGAGTTTGCCATCTTTTTCTATGTTCTGGAAAAGTTTGTGTAGGATTGGTATTAGTTCTTCCCTGAATGCTTGATAGAATTCTCCAGTGTATCCATCTGGTCCAGGGGATTTTTTTGTTGGTAATCCCTTGATAACCTTTTCTATTTCTTCTATTGCGATGGGTCTGTTGAGATTCTTGATGTGCACCGAGGATAGTCTAGGGAGGGATTGTTTTTCCAGGAATTTGTCCATGTCTTCCAAATTGTTGTATTCATTGGAGTACAATCCTTCATAGTATTGTGTAACTATGCTTTTGATTTCATTAGGGTCTGTTGTAATGACCCCTCTTTCATCCCTTATTCTTGCTATTGAGATTTGTTCCCTCCTTTCTTTGGTTAGGTTTGCCAATGGTCTATCGATCCTGTTTATCTTTTCAAAGAACCAACTTTTAGCGATATTAATTTTTTCCATAGTTTTTTTATTTTCCCTCTCCTGAATCTCAGCCCTGATTTTTATAATTTCTTTTCTTTTACTATTAGTAGGGTTGTCCTGCTGACTCAGCTCTAGTTTTTGTAAATTTTGTGTCAGCGTATCCGTCATGAGTCTCTCTTCCTTTCTCAGGTGTGCTTGTATTGCTATGAACCTTCCTCTGATGACTGCCTTTGCTGTGTCCCATAAGTTTTGGTACGTCGTGTGCTCATTTTCATTGGTTTCGAGAAATTTCCTGATTTCGTCTCGGATCTGCACCAGTATGCACTCCTTTTGCAGTAGAGAGTTATTCATCCTCCAATTATTTGCTCTTATTTTCTTTGTCTTCCTTTTGTTGATTTCCAGTCTTATGGCACAGTGGTCAGAGAGAGAGGTCTGTATTATTTCAATGTGCTTAAATTTATGTAGATTTGCCCAGACATAATTCTCAAGTTTTCTTCAGCTTCTCTGATGATCTTATTAGATTTTTGTTCATGTGGTTTAGGTCAGCTTGGTTGTCTTCTAAGTCCCTGCTGTTCTCTGATTCCCCCAGTCGATTCTCCAGGTCCCTGAGTCAGCTACTGGTTTTCCTTATCACCTCCCTAAGGTCCTGAATTTCCCTTTGGTTAATCGCTCTTACCTCTTCGATCATTCCATCCTTTTTCTCTATTGTTTCCCTCCTATTGTGTATGACTCCAAGGAGCATTCTGAAAATTTCTCTCTATGCCCGCTCAATGTCTGCTTCTTCTATACATGTTATTCTGTTCACGGCATCTTCTCTCATTGCTGTTAGTTTGTCCCATGTATTTTTTATATTTTTGCATTGAGTTCGTTGGGACTGAAGGCAGTTAGCCTTGCATTGTTTTAGAGGAGCCAGGACCCATTTTGCAGTGTGTCGAAGAGCACTGGCTCTCTCTGGGAGACTTGTAGGAATGCTTTTTTGCACTGCCTACAGTTTATTTCACAACGGAAGTAACCTACCACTTGATGCTCCTGTACTTCCATCTCAGGGGATGTCCCGTCCCGCGGGGTCATTCACCGTGGATCCTGGAGGAGAGAGTGGGAATTGGGTGGGTACAAGAGGCACGGAGAATGAGGACAAGACAATATCCTGATCAAGTCCCGTTATAATGAACAAAGAGTCACAGCTTATAACGGCCAGCCAAGGGGGTGTGGGGGCCTCGGCCGCACATGCAGATTAGGCTATCTTGGCAACAGGCCAATCGGAGTTCAGGGGAGCGTGCCTTGCCCGTGAGTCAGTAAGGGCTTACAGTCTTCAATTAGGTACGCAGAGGAGTGGCATGTACACGCAAATCAAGCATAGGTGAGGACGATCCTTTGCCCAATCCAGGGGATGCAGGACACGGGTGCTTATCTAAAGAGCATCACCCCTTGTTTGCTCAAACTTTACAGCTGCAGTGCTCTGTCACGTAGGCTTGGGTAGAAGAATGCCCAGAGCTCAGGCTAAGAAATTCCAAGTAATGGCCAGGCCTCATGGCTCCGGACAAGGGGAGTGACCCAGGAGACTGCTGGGTTGCATGATTGGGTGTTGCGGAGGTTGGGCAGAGGTTCCTGCAGCAGCTGGGAACGTTGAGGGGTGCTGTCTGAGTTACATGAGGACCCCAGGCACACAGGCAGGAATGTCCCTCTAGGAAATCGAGCAGAACATCCACTGGTGCAGATCAGGAGGGCTGTCCCCAGACTAGGGCCACCTACACAGTGTGGAACTCACCTAGCTGCGCGTGGTACAGGCATAAATGCCCTACAAGCAGGGGAGTGGTCTGGAGGTTAGCAGTAGTGTGTGGGAGACGAGGAGAGAGACTAAGAGGAGCAAGAAAACAACATTCAAAAGCTAGCCTGATGAGCCTGTGGGAGTTGGGGGCGGGTGGATATACTGAAGGGAAGGAAGGAAACGCGCAATGTATCTCAGTCCGGATCCAGGGAGTGGAGCTGCAAGGGTTTACTCCCTGCTCCCAGGTAGTATCAGCAAGCTGTGGCTGTGTGGATTAAAGGCCCCAGTGCAGCCCTCCAGGACCCCAAGGGTCGGTGGGAGGGACAGAGAGGAGATGGAAACAAGAGCAACAATGTAGCTGAAACGCATCCCTGTCTGTGGAGCTGCAAGATTCCAGTCCCTGCCCTGAAGCAGGTGGTGGCAAACTGTGGCTGTGCTGAGGCCAAGCCACTCCACAGGCTAAACATGGTCCTGGTACCAGCAGAGACCAGGCGGGTCCAAGGTCAAGCCCCAGCCGGCCTCCACTGAGGATAGACAAAAGCCCCCAGGCCCTCAAAACCCAGTGCGTCTCTCCTTCCTTAATCGTGATGCTGTTCCACATGGGTTGCAGCAGTGTTGATATCCCTCTAAGCAACGCTCCTGGGTTGAATTCTAGAGAGATCCTCTGTTTTATGTTATTCCGTCTGCATCTTTCCTGAAGTCAGGTTACCTGCTCATATACAACACACGGGTTTCCTTGCCACAGACACAAAAATGTGCTAATGCAGACACACACACACACACACACACACACACAGTACATTGTCAAACACACAAGACCGGCCCATGGACTCCTACAGGTTATCTGCTCACAGACACAAGGACCTGCTTATACACCCATGCAAGTTACCTTCTCAAAGACACACAATACCTCCTCGTATAAACACACAGGCTCTTACTCACAAGCACACAGGACCTGGGCATATACACGAAGGTGACCTGCTGAAAAAGCCTACAGATGACCATCTCCTAGACACACACCAAGGTTACCTGCACACAGGCACGCAGTTCCTGCTGATAGAGACACACTTGTTGCCTGCTCGCAGATACACAGGAACGGCTCAGACACACGCCCAGGTGACCAGCTCGCAGACACACAAGACCTACTCATGTTCACATTGGCTGCCTGCTCACAGACACGCAGTACCTGCTCATATAGCCACGCAGGTTACCTTCTCACAGAAACAAGACCTTTCTCATACATATACACAGGTTACCTGCACACAGACAAAAGTGCCTGCTCACACACACGCACAGCTTACCTGCTCACAGACACACAGGAACTGTTCATCTACACTCCTTGAGGACCTGATCACAGATATACAAGACATGCTCCTATACACACGCAGCTTACCTGCTCACAAACACTATTACCTCTTCTTGTACACACACACACACACACAGGTTTCCTGCTCATAGACACAGAAGCCTGCTTCTATACGCACACAGGTGATCTTCTCACAGACACAAGAACCTCCTCATCTACACCCACAGGTGATGTGCTCACAGTGACAAGAACCTGCTCACCTATACACACAGCTTTCCTACTCACAGACAGAAAGGTGCTGCTCATAAACACAAACACAGGTTACCTGCTCACAGACACTAGTACGTCCTCCCTTAGACACACAGGTTTCCTGCTCATAGACAACATAACCTGATCACACACACAGATTACCTGTTCACAGACACAAGAACCATAGATATATATATACCCACAAGATACCTTCCACAGACAAAGGGACGTGCGAATATACCCACACAGTACCCTGCTCACAGACACAGGAACCGACGCATGTACGCATTCAGGTTATCTGCTCACAGACCCAACAATGGCTAAAAAACACAAGCATGTTGATATGCTCACAGACACACAGGAACTTGTCGTAAACACACACGTTACCTGCTCACAGGCACACCGGACCTGCTCCCGTATACACAACCGGTACATGCTCACACAAGAAGGACCTGCTCACACGCGCACGCATACACACACACACAAACACACACGTTACTTTCTCGCAGGCATGCAGTACCTGCTCATATACACACACTGGTTACCTGCTCATAGACACAAAACCTATACACACGCGTATTACTTCATCCCACGCACACAGAACCCCCTACTATAAAATCACAGGCCTTCTACTCACAGACACACAAGAACTGCTCATATAATTAAGGTGACCTTCTCATAGAAACACACTGGTGAACAGCTCATGTACACACACAGGTTCCCTGCGCCCAGGCACAAGTTCCGGCGAATGGACACACACCGTTTGTATCTGCCTTCTACAGATACAAAGGAACTGCTCAGATACACGCATCAGTTCCCAGACACACAGGGCCTGCTCATATACAACTTGGATGCCCGCTCACAGACACTACCTCCTCTTATACACACATACGTTTCCAGCTCACAGACACAAGAACCTTCTCATATACACACACAGGTCACCTTACCACATACACCAGAATATATGCTGATTTACACACACAGTAACCTGCGCACAGACAAAAGGACCTACTCCTATATACACACAGGTTACCTTGCCATAGACACAAGAACCAGATAATATACAAACACAGTAAGCCTCTTCATAACTCTACTGATGTTCTGCTTCAAAGCATCAGACATAATTCTTAAGTTTTCTTCAGCTTCTCTGATGATCTTACTAGATTTTTGTTCATGTGGTTTAAGTCAGCTTGGTTGTCTTCTAAGTCCCTGATGCTGTTCGCTGATTCCCCCGGTCGATTCTCCAGGTCCCTGAGTCTACTACTGGTTTTCCTTATCACCTCCCTAAGGTCCTGAATTTCCCTTTGGTTTATCGCTCTTACCTCTTCGATCATTTCATTCTTTTTCTCTATTGTTTCCCTCCTATTGTGTATGAGTCCAAGGAGCATTCTGAAATTTTCTCTC